>NW_026725717.1:0-111124 GCF_029784015.1 Lycium ferocissimum
GGATAATATATTTATTCAGTAATACTAAACAAAAACTTATCTATTGATATGACTAATACAATTTATATATACACTTATTTCCTTTCAAAACTTATCCACGTAGAGGATAATATATTTATTCAGTAATACTAAACAAAAACTTATCTATTGATATGACTAATACAATTTATATATACACTTATTTATTAATAAGTAAATGTTATAATTTTACAACCTAATATCAAAAGTACTACTCGTTGTACTATTAATTCTCAAAACGGGAAAAAATAACTTTTCTTATGAGAAAATAATTCATGTCCTTATAATAAATAAAATCTCATTTATAACTTCCTCACAGGGTCGTCTCAACAAGATGGGGGGCTAAGGCCAAACTTCGGAGGGAGGCCCTAATTTTTTTTTTTTAAATCGTGATATATATTTATTTAAAGTCTACTTTTCTAATTTTTTTATATGTGAAGTCATTAATTAGTGTTTTATAATCGTCAAGAACAATGCAAAGCTGTTAACAATTTTTTCAAATCAATTTATTCTAAAAAAATTCAACGGACAATATAGCTAATCAATCACGTGACTAAAAAATATTCTTCTCTTTTTTTTTTTTTTTTTATAAAAATTGTTTACTCCCTCTATCTCAAGTGATGGGACACAATTTGGATTTCGAGAGTCAGATTTCCTTATTTTTATCGTGAATTTGGCCATACAATCTTTAAGTTTTTTGAAATACAATTTACATATTTAGAAACTACATAAAAATACTATAAGCAACAATATTTTTTTAAACAAATTAGCAATAAAAATTAATAAAAAATGTGGCCCCAAAAATTTAGGCGCCCAAGGCCATTGCCAGTGGCCTTGGCGTTGAGCTACCCTACTTCCTCATATCATGTATATAACTTAAAACATATCCAACAAAAGTAGTAATATTAATAATTTCACAAAATCATATTTATCAAACTTTTACTAAAAGGTTTCAATTTGAAAAAATATACATATATATACCATATCAAAATAATATTTAACCGTATCAAGGTTATCAAACTTACGGGGTCTTATAATAACACTGTCATAATCCTCTACAATCTCATGAATGATCTTAATCCCTTCAAGCTCGTATGAATTTACTATGACGCATCCAAACGTCAAGGTAAGCCCATTAACCGATTGAAACCGGACCGGCAACCGGTTAGGAAACCGGCCGGTTTCCAGTCGAAAAACCGGAACTGGCCAATTCAATAATTAAAAAAACCCTTTTTTTTTTGCTTTTTGTATAGTATATGTATATTATAGTATTTCTTAGTATATTGTAGGTATATTTATATATGTTATATAAGTTTATAAGTAAAGTTTATATATTTACTAACTAACAGCATATGTGTGTGTGTGTATATATATATATATATATATATATAAATTATATACTTATAACTTATATATACATGTTTCAGTTATATGTATACTATAAATACTTATATATGTTTAAGTTATAAATACTTAAGTTTTTTCTAAGTTTATAAATTCCTATTTTATAACTTAAGTATATTTATATTATAATTATATTCTTAGTATATTTTAGTTGTTTTCCAAGTATATAACTTTCTATTTTTTAATTTAAGTAGATGTATATTATAAGTATATTCTAAGTATATTTTAGGTGTATTCCTAACTTAATATAAGTAAAAATATGAACACAAGTAAATAAAAAAAATCTCAATGAGCCATATATTTTATTCATTCATGGATAACATTTATTTGCAAGTTGTAGTTTTTTTTAACTTGCAAATAACACATGAGTTGCAAAAAAGTAGTAGAATAATAAAATCAAAAAGTGTCGATCATTTGGCTAATATCCGCCAATCATATTTGGTCATTGAGATATCTTCAAAGTCTTCCATTTGGTCTATTCCACTTACTATCAAATCTTCAATCTCTTCCTCTTCGCCTTCCACCGCTTCTGAGTTTTGATTGCGTCGCTCTGATCTAATCCAATCTCGAATGCGAACTAGTACTTGCAAGCTAAGTCCGGATAATGAGTGTCTATGGTCTCCAATTTGTTGTCTTCCTTGGCTAAATGCACTTTCCGAAGCCATGGTTGATATTTGAACCGTAAGGATATCTCGAACCATTCTTGAAAGTATTGGATGACTCGTCTTGTATTTCTTCCACCATGTTAAGACGTCCAAATCATCTAGTTCCTTGATATCCACATTTAGCTGCATCAAATAAAGGTGATATTCATCAAAGTTTGCATTATTAGAAGGAAAGCCAAGTTGTGAATGTAAAACTTTTAAATTCGACAAACCCTTTAAGCCCTTTTTGCTACTTTGAGAAGTAGTAGGGCGTGGAGTAACGGGTGTAGCACTTTCTTCCAAAGTAGAATAATGACTAAAATTTTTTCTAAACTCGGAATCAATCGCGAGCTCGGCGTCAGTTAAAGATTGTTCAACTTCCTCGTCAATTTCTAAATAGTTATAAATTTGACCAACCAATGCTCTAGTATAAGACATTTTAAAACAAGGATTTAAAAGAGATTCCAATATAAATAAAGTTGGGATGGAAAAAAATATTTCTTAAATTTTGTTGTCATATTAAAAATAGCCGCTTGATACTTAGGATTTATCTTTATACTCATATAAAACTCTAGCTATTTCCGCTAAGTAGGCTAAAATTTCGGTTATCGTGGGATAGAATTGTCTAGAAAAAGCAAGAGTTGCATTACAAATTTTTTGTAAAAGTTCAATACATTCTTTAACATCTTCCCAATCGGTAATATTTAACCAATCATCACTATCTGTATTAAAATGGTTGTGAACTTGTTGTATGGGAATCCTATAATCATATGCTTGTTGTAACATAATGTAAGTGTAGTTCCACCTAGGTGTGAACTTCTACTTGAATTTTCCTAGGTCTAAGGCCATTTTGCAGACAAGAATTCTTAAAATCTCTCATTTTTTGCTTCTTAGCATTACAAAAAAGAAAAGCAACCGCATTTTTAACTTTTTGAATAGAATCTTCAAAATAGTCAAGACCATCTCTAACAATCAGGTTTAAAATGTGACAACTACATCTCACATGAAAAATATTTTTTAGCGGAGGGTTTAACTCCCTTTTTAAAAGACTGCCTTTGTATTATTAGAAGCATTATCTAAAGCAATACAAAGTGTTTTTCTATAAATGTTAAAAAATTTCATAATAGTTGACATTAAATCCGCTAAAAAATTTCCGTCATGACGACCTTTCTCTTCATTATATAAAAAAGCTATTTCTTTTTTGCATCACCCAATTATCATCAACCCAATGAAATGTAATAGCAAAAAAATCTAACTTGTTAAGACTAAGACCCAAATCGGCGGTAAGAGAAACATTACAATTTAAAGAATTAAATACATGGCGCAAATAAAATCTATATTTTTTTATATAAATCTATAATATCCGCTCTACAAGTACTTCTAGGAATACCCTCAAATAACAGTTTATAACAACGTTGAATATAAGTAACGAACCCCGAACTCGAAGGAAAGGAAAATGATCAAGCATCAAAAGCAACCATTTTAGCTATTTCTACACGCTCTTTTTTCTTGTCATAGCAAAAATTTCTACCGGTTCGTGGGTCTATTATTTGTTGAATACCCCCCACATTTGAACCCGTTTGCTCTCCCCAAATATCCCTATGTTTACCTGTCATATGATTCGTTAGTGAACCCGTTCCACCATCCTTACTAGTTAGTTTCCTAAAAACAAATTCTTGGTTGCATAAATTACATGTAACTATTTGTCTTTCCTTATCCTTAGTCATAAATTTTCAAATTTTAGCGGTTGGCCTACGAGTTCTTGACGGTTTGTCTTGTGTATGTGATTGTGCAGGACCTGTATCTCCTATGGGATTTTCGGGAGCTTGTGTTTCATCATCATCATCATCATCATTAATTTCATTAAAAGTGTCAGTATAGTATTGTTGCATTACCTCATGCTCTAAAAGTGGATTATTTCCTCCAATATCAATACCTAAATTAGGTGTTTCGTTCACAAATGTTTCCTCATTAAACCCACCCCTAACAATACTACTACTACCGGCACCACGTCTGAATCTCTTCAACATTATTAAATAGAATTAATTTAAATCACACTCAAATAAATCACAAGAAAATAAATTGCAACAACTTAAATTGCAAGAATTAAATTGCGTAAATTAAATAGCAGAAAATAAAGATAGAGTTGGAACGAAGGTACCAAATTGCCGGACTAATTTCCACCAAAGTGAAGGCGGCTAGAATTGCAAATCCACCAAAGCTTTGGAGCTACTTCGGATTGTTGCAAAACTACCAACTCCACCAATAATTTTTTTTATAATTGCAAAATTAATAATTGAAACTAGAATAAAACTTTATAATATTCAATTGAGAGAAATTTAAAGTGGCTAATTGTTGCAAAGTAGCTATAATTGACAGAAATTGAGAGAAAGAGAAGAGTGAATTCGTGTGGATTAAAATTGAAAATGGAGAGGCGATTGTATATGGGTGGGGGATGGGTTAAAGTTGTAAAAAAAAAAAAAAGTTTTGGGGGGGTTGGGGGGCCAAAAGGGGCATTTGGAGCCGTTGGCAACGGCCATTTTTGCAAAATGGACCGTTGCCCAATGGTCCAGCCCAGTCAGCCAACGGGTATATTTTAAAAAAAATAAAAAATTTCTTTTGACCGGTTAACCAGTTTTAACAGCCTGGTTCCGGTTTACCGGTTAACCGGTCCCAAAAAATGAAAACCGGACCGGTAAAAATCAGAGTAGAAGTGAGCCGTGTAACCGGTCACCAAGTTCCCGGTTTAACGGTCCGATTACACAGTGGTTGGACCGTTACGGACTTACGCCAAGGTACAAGGTGTTACAATGAATTAGTAATGCAAGGATTGTATATTAATGCGGGAATTATTTCTTACGGAAAGTTTAACTTGTTACAATTCATGTATTAATAATACCCATATTTTTTATTTCACATTATATTCCGCATAAGATATTGCATATGCATGTATTATTTACGACAAAAATAAAGATGAAAAACCGAACTTTATAACAAATTTATGTGTGTTCCGTTGATTTTTTTTTGTTTTGACCATCGTTAACGTTTCTTTATAGTGAAACAAAGGACAGAAGATATCGTCTCTAGCGTGATGTTATATTTAACAAAAATCTTTCTTATCAACAAAATCATATTTAAGCCCAGTAGTATTGAGAGTGATTTTGTGTTACAAATATTTTACTTTACTAATATATAGAAATGGGAGTTGGGGTGTACGAACAGAGGCATTTTTGAAATTACAATTGTTTGTTATGGATATTTTAATAATTGTTTTATCACTTCTTTTCGATTATGTTGGTACTTGTTACAACTTCAAATTGTTGTGAAGTGTTAGTTGCATGAAGCTTAGATTCAAAGTCCCAGTTGACATCCACGGAACTAAAGTTACTTTCAATGTAGTATGTGACTTGTTAATTGATAATTTGATTGAACGGCTTTTCTTGCCTTAAAAAAAAAGGTACCATCATTTCTCTATCCTGTTTTCTTTCATTTGTCTCTTCTGTTTCTTCTCCATTAATTGGTTTATAATTTTTCTTTTATTGGTGTTGTTTCTTTTGTTATCTTTAATTAACATTCTGTTATGATTTTCACTTTACTTGAAAAGTTTTTGCTACATTTTGACATGCATTCAGGGTTTCTGCCTCATTTGCTCATGCATAATGTTCCTTTTTTCTCTTTGGATATCTTTTAGGCAATGCAAGGATCTATAACTTGAGAAGAACTGATCTTTAGAAACTTCTCTAACGTTGGGAAAATATCAGCTGGCACCTCCTCTTAGAGAGTTAATTGGATTAATTTCAATTAACATACAAATCTAAAGGTATGCTGGACATTATTATTGTTATAAGGCAGGCGATAATGCGCGTTGTGTTGTGACCTTGACACAAGTACTCCTACAAAGGCTAGAGTCGTTGCGTCATTGCAGAGAAAGTCGATTGGGAGGACAGTGAAAGTAGCCATCGCACGCGCTAGGGCGTGTAAATTGTTAGAGAACTCGCGTCTTGTTATGGTCCATGGCCATTTATGGTGACCTTGGAAAGCGCCCAATTGGTTTCAGAATACATGTATTTTGGCGCTGCCGTAATTATTGGTTTTTATAATATTTAGTTAATAGAAAATATTATAAAAATAACTTCTTAATATTTTTTTGGCTTCTCACTCTCTATGGACTATGAAAGAGTGTGATACACTCTCCCTGCCACATCAACACTCAATAGTAAATAATTCAAGTTTAAAATTGTTAAGCTGGTAATAAAGTCTGCAAAGATAAGGTCTGTAGTTGGTAATCTGGTCATACGCGGGGGGCATTTGGCCATTTTCCCGTGATTTGTGTTGCACAAATTTTCCAATAAAAGGTTTGACTTTGAAAAGGGGACTACTAGATCCTCAATGTTTTATTGGTAGACCTTTCACGCACGTATTTATTCCTTGTGGAGCAGAGATACAGCTTGCAGTGAAATCTTACCTGGTGATAAAGTTCTTTGGAAGCCGCGTAACCAGAGAGAATATGATATTGCAAAATCCTTTAGTTTGGATGCATTATTGGTCTTGGCTAATGGCTAAAGGTTCGTCTTTGAGATGTGCACTAGATTTTTGTGTAGTATCTTGAAAATATTTAGCAACCATAAGCTGGTGCGGTTGCAAAGATTTACCTACGAGTTCATAGAAATTAAGTAGTTTTTGCTTATACCCGATACATGTATTAAATTTTTTACTAAATACTTGATTGTGAACTCAATAAATATTGTACATTAATTTAAAATTACTATAAGAATCCATAAACTTCAAGGATGAAATTGTTGTGAAGTATTTGGCCATAAACCATAATTGAATTAAATTTTCATTCGCCCTACAACTTTAATAACAGCACAAAGCAACCTAATTTTTTTCCGTTTGCCAGCAGTAGTCCAGCCCCTAAGGCTCTTGTCGGTAATTGTTCGTGGTTGGATTTAAATAGATTTTCTCCTAAAAAGAATTTAAACCAATTAGATCAATTTTTTAAATATTAATATCAAGCCTAATTAAGTAAGTCAAACTTTATCGGTATTTTTGGGTTTTCAAAATTTTTATCAGTTTTTCGTCATAGGGGTCGTTTGATAGGAAGTATAAGAGAAAATAATACATTATACATGTATTGGCTTTGATATTATTTAATTGTTTGTTTGGGAGGGATAGTGTTTTGTACTGTATTAGTTATACAATACCCGTTCCTATTCTGGTAGACTCTATTCAGTACTATTTTAATTCTAATTCACCATATTCATATAAGACAACAAACCAAACCGTGAATAAATAATTATGCCACCGTAATTAATCTCATCATTACTAATACACTTGTATTCAATACCATTCTTATACACCCCATTCAATACTATTCTTATTCTAATACACTCTTTTCATTTAATATAACAAACCAAACCATGGATAAACAATAATGTTCGTATGACTAATCCCAGCATTACTAATACACTTTATTCAATACCATTCTTATACACCCTACCAAACAATCTTACAAAACATGTGATCCTGTACCGATATATATATGTGTAGCAAGAAGCAATAGGGACTAATTGAGTTCAAATGTGAAGCAGGCAGAGATTCAAGTGTCTCAGTTTTGTCCGTCCATTCTGAATTTGGTTCATTCCAAGACCGTGGCCGCACTCCAAACATAAAGAAGAAAATTATCTCCAGCAACTCAAATACCTTATATCTATCCAAATACTGGTTCCATAATCCACTCACAACGCAGTAACTGTTGTTGTAAGGGGGGCAACGATGCACAACGTGTTGTGACCTCGAAAGAGGTATTCCAGCATCTTGTAGTGCATCTTTGGTAACTTACTTTTTGTGCCATGAGCCTGTGAATTGTAACATCTCGGATCTTCGGGCTAAGGTTTAACGCGTAATATGGGGGTTACAATGGAACCAATATGAGAGATATAGTAAGTGTTTTGAAAACTAATCAAGTCATAAGAAGAGTCTTTGGGCAAAACAAAGTTAGAAGCCACTCTACGGGACATGTTTTCAAGTGAGTTTGTAAAAGGTCTTACTTCCAGCAACCATAACCCCTTTATTATTTGGGAATTTGGGAAAACTTCCTTGATGAAAGTTGTAGAACTTTGAAATACCTTTCGAATGATATATTATGGAGGTCAAGCGGATATCTGAACAAAAAGTTATGGCCATTTTACTGAAGAGTCACAGAGCAGTCTAGAAAATACGACCCATATTATGAAATACAGACCGTATTTTAGTGGCCATATAATTTACGACCCATAACAGTATATATTTGTCCATATCAGTCCAAATCATTAGTTTTCTTTCCTTCAAGCCCTAGAACGACCTCCTACCCTCTCCCATCACCAAGAACACCAAGGTAAGCCTATACAGCACTTAAGTCAATTCTAACATGTATCTATGGATTCTAATCAAGAATTCATCATTCTTAACCTAGGGTTTTCAAGAAAACCCAATTAAAGAAATTCAAGACTAGACTTTGGGATTCTTCTTCCAAAACAATTCTTAACACAAGTTTGGAGCATTACAGTATGTAGGGTTGCGATCTACGTGTGGGAATATCTTTGTTCTTCCCGGCTTACTATTCCATAAAGTATAAAGCTTTACGAAAACTAGAGTTTTTAATCATGTTTATGATAACCCCGGAGTCCATTACCCCCGTGTTATATTATGTATTAAATTGTTATAAATTCTTCATTGTGTTCTTGATACATCATTTTGATTATTGAGAATCAGTCTGTTATCCATGAAAACCCATACCTTGCATTCCATGGGTTCCTACATGCAAGTTATAAATCATTATATTATTTTCAAGAAAACACTCTGCGTGTTTTACATGCTTTCATGCAAGTATATTAGGTAACCATATTGTTCAAACCCATGTTTTACAAGCTATTTGATATGAAACCATGTTTATGTTATATCACTTCAGAACATGCTTGCAAGTTATTTCATGAACCATGTTTATAAGTTATTTCGTGAAACCATGATTACAAGCCATTTACAAGTTATTTCATGAAAATCATGGGCTTCTTAGCCAACTATATCATGTTCATGTTTTTGGGAGTTGCACAGATTACCGAGAAGGCTCGTATGCCCGAAACTACGTTTGCCACCGTAGGATAAGGATCGGCCTCGCGGGGTTAGGACGATTCCTTCGTATTTTCCCCGTTGAGGGATTTGGATCATTCGTGCCATGTTCGTATTTTGTACCCGACAAGGTACAAGATAGCTTAGCGCGTCGGGGCGAGAGATCGTATGCCACGTGCTAATGTGGTGTTTACATGTCTGTCATACTAATGCTCTCCCACCGATATTATACTCATGTTATATATATATATATATATATATATATATATATATATATATATATATATATATCCATGACCAGGTTTTCAGTTTCATTTCTCATCATGTTATTCCATGTCCCATTTTATTTCCTTCAGTTGCTTTGTATACCAGTACATTCAATGTGCTGACGTCCCCTTTGTGCCGGGGGGCGTTTCCACGATGCGGGTACGGTTACGGGACGACGCGTACGCGGGGCAGGAGGACTCGCATGTATCGGCTTATTGGTGAGCCCCATCTCTTTCGGGGTGTTAGTCAGTTATCTTTATTTTATCAGTCATGCATTTAAAGGTATGCTGGAGGCCTTGTCCCAGCGAGTACGTTTTCCAGTCAAGACTCATGATTAGAGGTTTCATAGACTAGTCAGTCAGTTATGTCAGATACTCAGAGTCGTGTAGCCATCTTTGGCTCAATATTATGATATTTCCGCATTCATGATTTAAATAAATATTTCATTAAATTATTATGACATCTCATGTTTTATAAAAGCTCATCACATTTCATGTTATATTCCGCTCATGTTATGCCTCATGATGATTCATCAAGCCATCTAGTTCGCTAGGTCACATGCAGTAAGGCACTGAGTGCGGTGTTTCGCCCAGGCCATGGTTCGGGGCGTGACATGAATGAATCTGCAGGCTGAACATAATGCAACCTGAAAAAACTCCCACGAAAGCCAGAATCGTCGGGTTATTACAAAAAAGGTTGATCGGAAGGACAGTGAAAGTCACTTGTCGTGCGAGCTCGTGCAGATTGGTAGCAAATTAATACCAGGTGATACTGCATGGTCATTTATGGTGATGTTGAAATGCATCAATTTGGCTTCCGAATACAAGGGTTTTGGCACTAGCGTGATTCTCAATTGCCCAGTGATAGATTCCTGAAGTTAGGCCCAATAGCACGTAGCCGATGCAGCAGGCTATAAGGGGCCCAACCCATGAGTGTGAGTTGACGGCCCCTGTTGCGGACTTAGCTAAAGATATTAGCACGGTGGTGAACCCGCTGGCCATCCATGCTCGATGAGCCCATGTGGACTGTAAACTTGGGTCATTGAATATATATACTTCTTGTACTAGTCCCAATTTTTGTGATGGGAGTGGGTGGTTCATAATTCGCTATGCTCTTATTTAGATGTTAGGATCTTTCTCTGTATCATCCCAATTTCATCTGATCGCTGTAAAAATCTAATGACATGGTTTTGAGGTAGAATGGAAGACATATTGAAGGAACTTGAGGTTGGATGTACTATCAAAATGACAAGCAAAAGAGAATATAGTATTAGAGGTATATTGTTAAAAGAGTGGAGGGAGAAGAAACTCCTTATGAAAGCACCTAGATCAGAAACTTGGTATTATTATTACTACTCCCTCCGGATAAAAAAAAGAGTCCACTTAGCCATTTGCACACCCCTTAAGAAAATACTAACTCCTAGACAAAAATAGGTAATTTGACTAAACTACCCCTAATTAAATAAGCATTCAGATTTGATCATATAACATTTAATAGGGGCAAATATGGGGAAACAAGATTAATTCTTTCTTGATTTGCTAAGTGAAATAATAAATTTAGGCCAAACCCATCGACAAACACCTGTAGTCGTCCACTTCTTTCACTTGAGCACCTAAAGTGGCCCTTGTTCCATTTAGACACTTCAAGTGGGCCATTCCTATTCCACTTAGACACTTTTGCACCGTTATCGAAGCAAAACCAACACCAGCTGTCTCCTACGTGGATTAAGTGGCCAATTAAATTGTGTATTTCATTTAAATTGTATCAACTCAATTAAATTGTTAACTCATTTTAATTGTAAATTCACTAATTTGTAAGTTCGTGGAGTTTTGACCATTAAAAATTGGGGCTTTTGGAGTTTTGGTTGGATGTGCAATGAGATGGCGCCCCTTTTGGTGTTGGTTTTGCACTCAGATAACGGTGCAAAAAGTGTCTAAGTGGAATAGGAATGACCCACTTTCAGAAGTGTCTAAATGGAACAAGGGTCACTTTAGGTGTTCAAGTGAAAGAAGTGGACGACCATAGGTGTCTGTCGATGGGTTTGGCCTAAATTTATTAGTTCACTAGTATTTAGACATGAAAACCATAAGGAAGAATCTCTATCACCATTAGATCATAGCCTAGTAATTTTTTTTCCTTAAAAATATTAATTTTTCAGAAAACGAAAATGGCCCAAAACACCATCTAAACAACCCCGAATCATCAAAAACAAGATGATTCACTGTAAAGCAGTGAGTATTGCTTACAGGGTCGTTTTCGATGAACCTATTGAATTTCAGGTCAATCGGAGTTCGTAAAATTCTTTATCTCCAAAACTATGACTAAATCCAAAAAAATAAATAAAAAATAACCGATTCAGGCGATTTAAAGAAAGCATAATCTGATCTATATCCTTATCATATATCAATTTCATGTTGAATCATCATGTGTAATCATGTTCCATATTTAACATAAATAAAACTGACATAAAAAGTAGTTTTTCATACTTAAAACACGTTTTAATCTGAAAGAACAGCCTAAAATCCATCTAAACAGCCTCAAAGATTATTTCTTACTAGGTATTTCCAATGAACACACCAAATTTCAGGTCAATAAGAGTTCGAGAAATTCTTAATCTCCACAACTAACCAAATTCGTCAAAATAACCGTTTTAGGCATAGCTAAGGATTAAATAATCTGATTCAGGTTTCTATTCTCCTTTTATAATTATCCCACGAGCACAAAGCATACATTGTGTCCTTTCTTCTGGGTAAGACACGCATCACCTAATTACAATAAATAGTCCTCACAATTAATACACCTGAGAATCAAGATATTACGTTTCCTCCTTTCTTTTGGGTGAAAGCCTCGATATCTCTTCCCATGAATAATTAAGAGTTACTAGTATCTAAAATGTAAATTTTATTTCCTGGGACAATTTATACATGATACATTGAAAATATTCTAGCGACTCAAATAAATAATCTACTTTCGTAGATCCTATTTATTAGTCATGGTTCTCAATTCATGTATTGATATGATTTTACATGTATAAAGCTTTAAGAATTTTCAATAATTCCAAATAAATAAATCGCTTTAGTGATAACTATTTATTAATCACAAAATTCTTAATTTATACAATTAAATGCTCATGTAATTACTATAAACTAGACCAATACTTGACAGCACAGAGACGCATATATCTGGCGTCTAAACAAATATTCACACGTCATCTATTAATTGATCAAAGTGAAACTTTATGCTGTCAAATAAAATTAGTTTAACACAAAAGAATTATGCCTAAATCAGTTTGAAAAACAAATGATACCATTTTCTTTGTTACAGCAAAAACTTGGCAGCAACCAGCATTGGTTACTTCACTCTCAATCCCTAATAAAATGGCCAGCCACCGCTTGAAATCTTGCAACAACTGCATATATTTTTTTTTAAAAGGATAGTTACTTGCTGGTCCAATCACATAGATGGTTGCTTCAACCAGAGACAAAAACAAGTCTTTTCAGCCGCCGTAAATTCGAAACCAACAAGGACCGTTATTTACTAAACAGTGGATGACACCGTAATTTAAAACCCAAACACCATTATCAGGAATTTTATATGTAGTCTTGCGACTTGGAAAAAAAAATTGCATTCACACGCGGTGATAACTATACACCACTGTTATCAACCAGTCGTCAAATAAAATTGATTTCGGCTAAAAAACGAACTTAGGTTAAAAATGCATATTCATGTATATAATCGAACATACATACAAATATACATCGAGTTATCTATTTAGAATAGAGGCTTCAACGCTAATTGATAATACGGGCATACTGAAGCCAAGAAATAATGGTGATTGAACTTTGCTGTATTTAATATAGGCAACACATAATCGAGATATTAATCAAACATAAAATCGATACTTATCTCTTGAAGTCAGAACCGCTAGTAAAGAATCAATCTTTAACCTACACTAACATACACCATCCACGAGATCATCATCCTTGATTCCATGTCTTGTTGTGTAACCCGAATAATACTGTAATTTATGAAATTCGTGTGGGCGAATTTCTACGGAAAAAGTGTAGAAACTTCTAAAACGCTTAGCCTCCTTATGGAATAAGACCCCTATTTTGTAACTACAGGTTTAAGGGTTTTTACCCTTTTCCAAAACTTGTTGGGTCTTTATTTTCCACCAAAATAATATTCCATTTAATTCCTTATTATTCTAGAACAACAAGGGGACCACATAATTTAATTAACGGGCTCCTATTATGGAATTAATTCGAAATATCTGAATTAGTCCTACCACAATAAATTACGAATTATTCCACTAAAAAATCGTAACTGCACTCCTCAATTCAATTTCGAAATCTTTCATTAAATCTTGTTTAACTCCCATGTTAAGATTAGAGATACTAATCAATTAAATTAAATTACTGACAATTTAATTCATTGACTAATTAAATCCTTTATATTTTCGCTTAACTTATATCATGACGAATACAAAATCCACTGGGGTTTTAGTGCTTTCATGAGACTTTATAAGATCCATAAAGGGTATCATCAATCTAAAGTTGAGATAGATTCTATAAACTAATTATTATTTCACAAATGTAATTTGCCATTATCCAATTTACCGAATACATAAACCCGCAATTGAGTCGTACCTTTAATAAATCAAAATAATGAACAAATCACATTGATCATAATAATTATATCAAGATTAAGAGTATAAGTACATTTAATGAACTAAAGAATTTGTTTTATATATTCGGTAAAAACACTTATCTTTACTTCTATCCGTTCAATACATACAAAATCCATTTGCGAGCAAAGTACACGGAACTATATTGTTCCCATAATGAAAATACATTATATTAATCTTGTGCTTACAATCAAACAGGTAAACTTTGTCCAATTTTCATCTTAGATTATGAACATAAATTTTATACTTATAAGAACGCGATGATCTAATCTTCCGTATAAGCTAAACTCTATCTGATAAATCATCTACTATATAACTAAAGAATACATCTTAATAAGACATGATCTATTTAACTTTTATTAAACAATGAATAAATAATTGTTCTATAATAAATACTTATATCCAAACACATGGTTAATAATATATATCCCAACAATTGCCATGTAAGCACCACGTCAAAGCCATGTCAGAAATTACTCAAATTTTGAATTTTTTATTCTTTTTCGTTTCTTTTAATTTATTCACTTCCTTACTTATATTTTTATAAACTAATTAATCCCTAATATCATCGCTGGGCCCCAAAAACTGAAGCTTATTCCTTTCAACAATGGTGTCTTTAGCTATAGAGCCTCAACCTCCACACCTTTGGTCAACAAGGTTTATGTCTACACCAGTCATAAAAAGTTGATGGGTGGTACCGACTTATATCAACTCCGGCATCGGATAGGTCAATTGGGAATATGTAGTTGTGAGAGGGGGAGAGAAGCAAAAAAGGAACCCAGGTTTAGTTTGGTGAAGGTGAATTAGAAAGTGTGGTTACAGAGCTATTTGGGAAGATTGAAAAAAGGGAATTTGGTGATGGGATTTTAAAGAATTTACAAGTGGTTCAAAAGGAAAATGAGTTTTCATTTTTATCATATAAACACGAAACAAGATTTAGGAATTGGGAGGAGTAAGTTGCAGAAAAATCAGCAGTAATTGTGGAGAAGTAGGGAAAGGGGGAAGGGGGGTTGAAGAAGAAGGAAGGCTGGTGGGGGCAGGTAGGGGCCACGGGGCCCAACGTAAGTACTATTCTTATTGTATAACTAGTTTATTTGCCCGTGCTTGTCATCGAAAAATTAAAATATGTTTCAAATAAATAATGTTATACTTTTTATAATGAAATCAAATTTTACTAATCAAATAAGTAACCTAAAAGATAGAATTACTATTGTAGTCATGGTCTAAAATACATATGCAGCCAAAAAAAAAAAGATGAAATACTTTCACTATACCATGATAAGTAAGAAAAGAAAGCAATAAACATAAAGAAATATATACATGAACAGAAAGATCTTTTTCAAGAACTCAACAAAGCAAGTGAATGGAGAACATAACCTAAAACGTTAAACTACTCTCTCAGCATGATGGCTACGAAAGCGGCAATGTACTCCTAAATACAATTAAAAGCACCCATTTTCAAATTCTTTTGTAAAGTACCAAAGATATTGTTCGATATTGCCCATTAATTGGGAAAAAAAAAAAAAAACTTAAGTACTTTAGTTACTTCACATTGCAAAAACTTATGACACCTTGTGAAAAGTTAAAATATGGGGTACAACTTCAAAGATATGAGAAATATCCTAATCTCCAATACTCCTATTTATTATTGAGTCATTTACTGATTAAGTATTATTTGTGAAGTGAAAAGAAACGTATAGTTCCTAGCTTGCATCAATCATCTAATAATGACGTTTCTATTTCTTAGTTGTCTTTTTTCTCTATTTTGAAGAAGCATCTGTTGAAACCAAATTCAATTCAAAAGATATATCTCCACATCTTCTTGATGAAAAAAGAGAAGTAATATGAACATAGAGCACCAACAAGTAAAGGAAGAAACCTGACCAGAGAACAATGGTAGCAAATTTGTGTTTTCCGACTGGATATATGTAGAAGAGTTGATTCACGTTTTGCATTATTGCCTATCTCTATTTGTTGTATATATAGGTATGGTGACTGTTGGAGACTTTAATAGGAGTAATTTTCTTCCTCCATAAGGAATTAATACAAGGGTCGAAAACTTCAGGAACTCCGCAGATGCAATCTTTGAAGACATAAACACAAACATGAGGATTGGGGAAAAGAGAGCAGATTTAGACGGCAAAGTTGGAGAAAAAAATAAGGATAACTCGGGTATGAAAAAGCATTGGCTACAGGAGAAGGCAAAGAGGCGTAACATTTGTTTTTTCAACGAAGAGGCGTAACGGAAAGGGTTAAATATTAGTAGAATTGTAACTGAACTAAAAGAGAATTTAATATTTGTGTCAGTTGGGTTTTTTATTTTATTTAGAGCACTTAAATAGTAGGTAAAAGCCAAAACTCTAAGAAAATAGATAAATGCATATGCTGTTATTTTAGAGCACCACGTCACCAGGCCTTTATCCTGCAATTATATATATAGATACACACATAAGTGGGCCCACCTTCTTTTTTTAAAAAAAATTTACGCGCTTGAATTTCTTTTTTTGCTACATCAGCATTTGATGTGGTAGTAATTTGACTCCAGAATTGAATAGGGGAGTATATAAACGCTCTTAAAGTTAAATTACTGAAGTGAGTTTTTGGGACAAGTTAAGGGGGATTTTATGTCTTTCTCTATATCAGTGACCAAGAGGTTCCAAAAATTCAATCTTGGAGTCTTTTCTCTTAAAATAATGAAATTGATATCAGTGACCAAGAGGTTCCAAAAATTCAATCTTGGAGCTGTCCTTCAGGATGGGTAAAAATTCGACCTTGAAGGTTGAAACAAAAGTGAAAAAAAAAGTAACGAAGCAAAGGCTCATCAAAGAGGAGAAAAAAAAAAAAAAAAAAAAAAAAAAAAAAAAAAAAAGCAAGAAAAGAAAAAGGACAACACAGTTATTTTCCTTTACCATGTGTCCCATTTTGGCAAATTTCCATACGGAAAGAGCTTCGTTCTTGACTTTTCTCGGCTGTAATCTCAGTATACTCTTTGACCATGAAAATCAAATATTTTACACTTTATTGAAATTTTAAAGTTGGAGTTAAAGATAAGTTGTGCTTGGTTATATAGATTTTGCAATGAATATTTAGTTGTTTGAACGTACTGAAAGTTTTTAGGTGATTTTTTAATTCAAATACAACTTTAAATTATATTTAAAATATATGGCAAAAAATAGAGTGAAAAAGAGTTTCAGGAAAAAGTGAAAAAATTTCATGGCCAAACGGGTGTTATAGACTCCAAAAAGTGAAAAATTGCCGTGAGCGCTGTACCAAACCAAAATAAACTGAAAATGCTTTCAAACTATTAATATATTAAAAGAGTAAATAACTAATATTCTGACCTTCTAAGTAGGGGCGGCTCAATATTTTTATAGGCCTAAAGCCAAACATCAATGAGGGACCTTAATTTTTTTCACAAAAAAAGAGAATAGAAAAAAATTCACATCTCTTAATATTTCATTTGAAGTCTACTTTCCGAGATTTATGTCAGATATCTCACTAACTTCCTCAAGAGCTCCTTTTTGAGATTGTATTAAAGACTCAATTTTTCTTTTTGAGTTTTGAACAATCGGATTCATATTTTTTCTAGTTGACATATTTTATATTCTAATAGTTAAAGAGACAATATATATTACGTGGTAAAACATCAAAAACAGCAAATTTTAGATGAAAACAGTACTAAAAATATGAAATAATATAACCTGATTCAAGAAGTTGATAACTTGATTTGAGAATACTTATTTGGTGCTTCAATATGCCTCTTGCAATATTTGATGCCCAAGAAAAAATAAAAATAGCAAATTCATACGTTGTAGCTCGTGTCTTTCACAATAATATAATCAACGACTCTCTTGAGAAACAAATTAAGAAGATTATAAAAGCGTTAAAGTACACTAAAGTTTAGAGAAAGGTTAAAAGTAGATTGAGTATTGTAGAGAAATCAATCAGGAACCTTCTTTTCCGTCAATATACTAAATATAGATTGAGTATTTGATGTTGTACATTACTTACTGATTTAGGGGCCTTATTTTCTGTCAATTAATTAACTATTTTTTTATGACAAAAGGAACTCAAAATAAGTTATAATTTTTCCAAAAAATACCATATATTGATGGGCAATTCGCAGATTTGCCCTTCTTTTGGGGTGGTCTTTAAATTTTGCCCCTCAAATTGCTGGTCTTTAAGTTTTGCCCTTCGCCTAAAACCCATGGGTTCCGGGTTCGAACCCCGCTCACCAAAATTTTTAAAAAAAATCACAAGTTATTTGCTCGTCTCTCCGACGCACTTTTAGTTATCGTTAACTAAAAAAGGCGTACTGTACAGATTTCGAGGCATGTATTTTATTTTTTTACTTTTCGCATAACTAAAGTTCGTCTTTTAGGGCATACTTTTAGTTATGCGCTTAACTAAAAGCGCGCCCCATAAGATATAACTAAAATATGCCCATAAGGCGGAACTTTTCCTTGCAAGCATAACTAAGTTTGTCTTATACAAGAAAAGTCTATGCCAAGAAAAGTTTCCGAAAGCATACTTTTGGTTATCTTAACTAAAATCGCCCCTTGGGCGCATAACTAAACTATGCCTGGGCGAAAAGTTCTCGCCTTTATGGGTGTAGACTTTTAGTTATCGGGATCCAAGATAACTTTAGTTTTTCCTTAAGGAGTGTGTATCGGATCCGGCATACACGCCCCCCAGCCTTGCCTTGCGAAATAATTTTTTATTTTATGTCTGAGCGAGGGTTCGAACCCAAAACCTCAGGTATTCACCCACCTTTTCAAGCGGGGGGCAAAACTTAAAGACCACAAATATGAGGGATAAAATTTAAAGACAAAAAATATGAGGGACAAAATTTAAAGACCACCCCAAAAAAAGGGCAATCCGCGCAAAAAAATGTATATTGATGAAAAATGGGCTCCCAAAAATGAAAGGCCTAAAGCCTAGGCTTTAGAGGTTTCACCCAAAAGCCGACCCTGCTTCTAAGAGGTTGAATGAAATTACTCTTTTATATTACAACCTAACAAATATTTTTGCAGCGTCAAGAAATATACTAACATAGATCGCAAAGCCTCAAGCATAGGAAAGTCCCAAAATGGTCCACAATCTTTGTGTCGGGTTCAAAATCATCCATATTCTTTTATTTGGGGTACTAATAGTCCAATAATATTTACTAGCTATTCCTATTAGACAGCTTTTTTCTAAATTTCAGATATCATTTGGCTATCTTGCTAGATAGCCCCTGAAACTTGGCACGATTTGTAAGTTGGGCCCTTCGACTTAGCTAGCAACTAGATGATGATATTAGTTATGATTGATATGTGAAAGAGCACCATGCAAACTCAACAAATAAATAAGAAATTGACAGCAAAAAAATAATAATTAATTATTAAGAGTAAGGGGGATGGTCTAGGACTCCAGGGGTCGGAAAAATGAGGGGACGCCTTGGGATGAGGAAAGTTTTCTTTTACTTGTTGTATTTTTTCTATTTTTTAAAGTTACACTTAATTATACATGTCATTCGATAACCGATTCACCTAACACACCATCAACTGGTGTGTTTTATGCACTTGGTTTTATGGACACGGCCCACGGTGTTCACAAGATATACTTCTAACGAGTAGATGTGTCTATCTGGTTACTAAACAAGTTGAAGCATTTAATTCATAAATCATACAAATTTTAAGAGGCTATCTAGGTATTTAGCCTTTTCTCGGGTAATCCTAATGTTTTTTCTTTTTTTTCGTTCATTTTTCTACTTTTATAATGTAGATATTATCTAACAATATTATAGCTATTAAACGATGATTTCAGTGTACTAGAGACATTAATATATTAGTTTAGCTCAGTAAAAACAAAATTCACATATGTTTGGTGAAGAGAGTGAAAAAAAGGTCAATGTTCAATGGCCAAGGAAACTTTTTACCTTCAATTGGAAGCTCGTAACACAAATTTTACTCTATTTTCTTTGAAATCGTATTAGAGTACCGGTAATATTCTTTAACTACTTTTAATGATTCACCTTGCTAATTGATAAATATGTGACAATATATATGCATTCAACCTGATATTTACAACAACAGCAACAACAAGAACACCACCAACATACCCAAGAAAATCCGCCCTAGTTACGGAAACAGAGAGTGTCTTACCTTACCTCTACTTTGCTTTTAGAGAGGTAAAATAATTTCAGAAAAGACCATCACCCCTAGCTAAAAACTCGACAAAAAAGGTTAGATATGGACAAATAGATCAAAGCAATATAAAAATGAAAAGAATGAGAGCGAAAAAGCCATGATAAAGCAAGCATAAAAAAAGAAGCAGTAACTAACACAAATAATAAGGCGGTATTATGAAAAAAGGCAGTAGTTACTACAGTCGATATACAAATGAACTAATCGCAAAATGTAACAGAAGTCGAAGAAAATCTATGAATTAGTTGGTGTTAAGTGTATGAATTCTACACATTCAATCTGAAAATCTATACCATTCCAATACTAATCGGGAAAAAGGTACACTTACAACAATCAACTTAAAAATATGTGATCAATTTTAAATTGAAGTCGTAATATTAACTGATAGTACTATACATTAGCTCATCTCAGCCAGTTTGAAAACAATAATATAATCCTGTACCACTCTTGTTCACAAACTGTAGATGAGGGGGGAAAAAAAGAAGAAGAAGCAGACAACAATAGAGACTAATTGAACTCAATGTGAAGCAGGAATTGATGGCAATTGGAGTAAGAGCATGGACTGGTGAAATCCATGGCACAGTTATTTGTGATGTGTGCAGTGATTCTTCAATTGGTCCTGAAGATCATGGTTTAGAAGGTCCTTTTTTTTTTATTACAAAATTTTCCCTTTTTTTTTTTTGCCCCCTTTATTTAGCTCTTTCATGGGTTCTGTTCTTTTTCTACTGTAGTAGAAAAATAGCTAGTTATCTGAACTTGTTATTTTGTTAGTATTTTGCTTGTGGACGATCTTTAATTAGGATATTCTTGAGTAATTTCTAGATGATGTATCCTATTTGGGTCATGGTTAGTGGATATTTGCACTGTTTTAAACTTTTTTACTTATGCTTTAGTCTGATTGTTTAAATGATTGTTAATGACTATGCTGGGCAGATAGTGGTAGAAATAGAAAATTGTTCAGGTTGAGATTTAATGCTCTAGCAGAAAGGGTTGTTTCCTCACTTTTAATGAACTAAAGGTCCAAAGTTTCATTCAAGTTAGCTTAAGAATTGGTAGCTGCCATCTTAAAAAGGAACCAGACGCCTTTATTTATTAAAAGAAAAAGAAAAGAAGAGAGAATGGCAGACACCTCCCTTCTTTCTGGAGAGCTGATGTTTGAGTGGTTGGGCGGTAGAGGGAGACAATCTTGTTGTTTTAGCATAAGCTGCATGGCAGACTGTGCGAACAAAGTTAGAAATGAGTTGGTGGCTATAGCATTGAGTATGCTAGTGGAAAGAGGAAATAGTGCATTGCTTTCAGCATGGAGTCTTATTGGATTTGGTTCTCCAATAGATTAGAGAATAGATGGAAAAAGAAGATAAGTTTTGGAGATTCATAGCGTTGTTTGCTAGTAAATGGCGATGCCAAATGATAGAGAACTCATTGATTGAAAAAAAGGTTAGAGAACTCAACTTATGCAATCCTGGTATATGAAGATGTCAACGGAAGTGGATATCTTGCATCCCTGAGAGAAACTTAATAGCATTACTCAGGTGGTCACTGCCAACTGCGCTTCGTTTTACTTTATCTTGAATAAGATTTTATGTCTGAAATACTTGTATTATCTGATATCTTATTCGTAATGTGCAGTACAAACTGAATAAAATCTTGAAAATTCAAGGACAGACATAAATACACCTCCTGTCAACCGTTGCTACCATCTATCCGTCCGTGCAGGCTTAACATAAAAATATAGGCTAAGCACCTCTCTATTTCTGCCTGTATAGCTACTGGGAGAGAAAAACAATGGTACAATAAGTCTAGCCCCCTTTCCTGGAAATAATTTGGATTACACTCTCTAAAAATTTCCAGAGTTTTAGGAACGAATAGGCGATGTTGGTGGCATAGGAGCACCGACAACGCCGTAATCTTCCATAAAAATAACATGACTGTAGCTTCTCTACTAGACACTAAATGGATAAGAATTCTCTGCTCAAGTACTCTTCATTAGTTATTGGCTTTACTAAGTTATGTGCTCTGATAGTTTACCATTTGCTTAGGATGGTGGCACTATAGAAGAAAGACACTGAACTGTGTCATACAAAATGAGGGCCTCCTACTGATGACTCTTGTCTGTCGTTTGCTTAGGATATAACTGTGTCATATATAATTAGGAACTCCTATTGATGACTCTTGCATAATCCTTCAAGAAAGCTTGAAAACATGGCTTTCACCTACCTCTGTCTATTATATGATTAGCACTCTATGTAAAGCTTTAATCCCTACTTGTATTTTGCCAACAACTTCTTCGGCCATCAGTTGGATATCTATGGTTGCTCTATAAAAGATGGTGATAATTGAATTAGATAAGAGCTTGAAGGATTTCTATGCCTCATATTTTCTTCTGATACCTCAAAGGCCTAACCGACTCTCAGAACTTATCTAGAGTTCCCTTCAAGGAGATAGCTGCATAACCTGCTCAATCTACTCGTAAGCCATCTAGATTAAGGACACCAATTCTCCGATCATTGTGCAGATATGTTTTAGCTGTACTTTCACTTTTACACATGACTTACAGTTGTTCTCCCTCATGACCATGACCACTGGTATATTATGTAGCTCAGATAGTGATTGACTACATTGTTGAGCAGTTGATAGTGTGTTTCCTACTAGGGACTGTGATTGCGATTGGTCTTTCTTTGGCTGTTACAGGAACATGGTTGAAAAATGAATTCATGGCTGTCCTGCTTCCACGCTTTCTTCCAGAAACTTCGTTCCATGGGAGAGTTGTGCATTAAGTGCTAGTAACACCTTGTGTTTGTTGCTTAGGATGTTACCTGATTTTTACAGTGGCAGGTTAGAGGAGTAATTAGACACCACAAAACTTGAGGTCAATAGTTTTTCTTTCCTGGAACTGTCATGATTTACTTATGATTAGCTCATAATGGTATTTACTTCATTTGCTTTTTCGATTCTGCCTCTAGTTCTACAGATTCTGGCTTTTCTTTTGAGACGACATATTTCTCTGGACTGTCTTTTATATTAGCTATAGTGGCAACTATAGGGGCAAACAAGGCGAAGAACCAACTGTTTGTACTTTACCTGGTCAATTTGGGATATAAAGTGTCTGGCATTATGTTTGATATACTAGCAACTTTGAGCTTGCGCGGCTAAATTTTCTGCTGGTTAAGGTGATTTCTAGCATTGATGTTAGGTCAGCGATCAACAAAACACTATCTGTTACAAAACTGTGATATCATAGATACACAAACAAATTCCGATGTTCATCATGTTTCTTTTTGCAGGTGCTGAGGTTGCTGTTCTTTGCATAACTAAATCCGGAGAAGTTCTAAATTATCAGGCATTCACAAACTTAAAGGGGATTTATAGAGTGGCAGAGACAATGCCAGAGAGTGATCGTTGGGATGTGTGCTTAGCAAGATCCATCAGCAGTTTCCATGAACTATGCACCCATATACGAAATAGTAACTCAGGTGTGAAGTTCAGCTACTATCATCCTTCCGGACATTCCCACACAGTCAGACCATTTGTGTATCGTCCAGCCAGTGTCCCGACATTCTGCATCTAGTTAAACTATGTACATCCTACGGGTTGTCTGATTTTCTTCGTGTTGTTGTATTACTTGATTGCCATGATATGATCGAAAACCTACTTCCAGTCTGGCAATATCTGTTGTAAATTGTGTCTTACGTATACTCAGCAATATAGGAATCTTCTGATTCAAGTTATGAACTATAGCTCTAGGTCATTTTAGTGAGAAAAAGGTAAGTTTTGAAATTCAGTTATATTCTGATTTATGTGTCAATTTCTTGTAAACCTACATGGACTTGAAGGCCATTTTAAAATTTTCAAAGGATGTGAAAAAGGTGACGGATTACTATAATCTACCCGGATAAAACTAGTACTAGTTGTCTAGTTGTTGGGCTTAACGATGAATAATGACTTGTACTTCATTCGCCCAAAATAGGATAATGGGGTTTTGGAGTGTGAAAAACAGAATATCTAACTTTTCTTTATGTGTACCAGATGATAAGCCCGTGCTAGCATGGGCCCAACACAAAAAATACTAACACACTTTTTTTTTTAGTCTGTCTAAAAAAGAATGATATATTTTTATGGTTAGAAATTATTTAACTTGAAACTTTCCCTTTTTTCCTTTAATGAAATGATTTAAATGCACACAAATATCTATGATTTGTTTTAGATCATAAGTTTCAAAGATCTTTCCTTTCTTTTTTTAAACTTTGTGCCTAGTCAAACTATGTCACATAAATTAGGACAGAGAGAATACCTTTTAGTAATATAATTATCGAATTTTTATTATAGAAAGTATTATAATTCAATTAATTGAAAATATCAATAAATTATTTTACTTAATCCGCTTCTCCCATATATGACTTTCCTGGTTTGATTCTCCAATTGAAAGATTTGAAATATACCTTCTCCTACCGAGTTTCTTGCCATCATCTCTTTCTACTCAATAACACTGAAAAACGCTTTCATGTGTTAGCTTCTGTTGTAGCCTTAAATTTTTAAGTATAGACCAACTTCATCATTTTAAGAAAATATGTGTATACGTTTCTTAACCGTTTATATTTCGTCTTCTATTCCTCATTATTTGTGTGCGACGTATGTGTCTAAAATTAGTGCATTTTTATCCTTACCCAAAGGTATAAGTTTTAAATCTTTTGATTTTATAACTTCTTTAGCGATTTTTGTGTTCAATTTAAATCGTTATTTCTTTTTTCCTGAATTTCTCTTCTTTAAATTTTCTCTAAGCGTACCTTTACCATTTTCTGAACTTATTATCATTATTTAAATGTCCTTTTTTTTTTTTTTTTGTTGGCAATTGTCTCCTACTTCTTCACGTGGGCCCTACCTTAATTTTTTTTTTCAATTGTCTCCTAGTTGTTCACGTAGACCCCACCTTATTATTTAAAAAAAAAAATTATTTTAACTATATTAGAAGAGTGGGTGGTTGACGACCAAACCCACTCTTCTAATATAGTAAAAAAAAATATAGCTCATTCTCATCGTTTAGAATAAAAAAATTATTATATAACCAATATATATTGAAACAAAAGAATGCAAAATGGAAAAAAGGTGGTTTGATGGAAGCTCACTGAAATTCAGTATCAGAGACAGGTTTCGATCCTGGGACCTGTGGGTTATGGGCCCACCACGCTTCCGTTGCGCCACTCTGATTGTCGTTTTTAAATTCATGACCAAAATATTAATATTCAATTCAAAACATAAGACAACTACCTGTGCAATCTTACGAAGAAAATAAATTAAAAAACTTCAATCATTTAGGGTCTATTTGGAAAGCCACTTGGTAATTGGAATTGGTGTAATAACTAGGGTAGTAATTACACAGCCTAGTAATTATACAATATTGTAATTACAACGATCTGTTTGTTTGTCGTCACGTAATTACAGTATAATTACAAGCGTATTGTTTGGTTGCACAAGTATAATTACACAGTTAGTTTAATTAATAAATAAAAATCAATTATCAAAACTTAAAAATTAATTTTTTAAAAATATGTGCGTTTATAAATGATATTAAATTAGGTGTTTAACAACACATTGTTTCTTGAAAATATAGTAATTAATAATCATACAGTTGTAACTAATATTGTAAAAATAATTGATATATATTTTTCAAATTAATAATATTTTAATTTTAATTAATTATAAAAATCAAAAGCACACTTTTTTTTGTGAGAACATCATAGATTGGACGTTTGACAAAAAAATGAATATTTATATATATAATGCCTTAATGTTATTCAAATGTCTCTCAAAGAAAATCTATCAACTGCAAGTAAAAAATAAAAAGGATGCTATGTGAAATAACAAGTCAATAGTACTAAAGTAAATAAATTAAATCGCAAATATCACCTAAATTCAAAATCCAAAAAAAAAAAAGTTTAACATAATATTGATATGTCAAATTCCAACATTACATAAGTAAGTTCGAACGTAACTTAAGTAAATATAATTAAAAAAAAAAGTGAAAATATAAGTCTATAACCTCATTAACAACAAAATTTTACTTTAATAACATCACTCACTATGCTAAGTTTGTTCATGACTCATTCTTCCTAATATTAAGAGCGGTAGTTTAAGAAATTAGACTAATAACATAATTATGCTAAATGAATAATAAGAAAATAAAAAAAAATACGAGCAATTACATGGAATCAAGAAGTAAACGTTAGGAATGAGAAGAAAGGGAAATGAATGATAAATATATAAAAAGAAAAAAAAATAATAGCAATAAAAATAAATTAAAATAAAAACAAAAAAGAAAGAAATTAAAAAGTAACCCTGTAATTATAGGGTGTAATTACACCTAATTCTCAACCCCCTCTTGAGAATTGAAGAGTGTAATTACACCCTCTCAATTACACTCAATTCTCACCTAACCAAGTAATTACTTGGTCAAACAAACAGGCCAAACTGTGTAATTACATCCAAATACACCCAATTCCAATTACCTGGGTGGCTTTCCAAACAGGCCCTTAATCTAGATGAAGAACACAACAAAGATAAAATATTTATACATAATTTCCATTTTCTACTTGCATCTGTAGAACGTTCTGTTAATTTTATAGATTGCTCAACTCATTTTATTGTATCAAAGTCTAAACGATTTTTGCAATGAAAAATTACCCAATTTACTTGAATATCACAAAAAAACTCACTAAAAAATTATTTTTGCACTAAAAAGTCATTTTGATACTTATTTAGGCAAAAGTTGAGTGAATTTTTTGGTGATAACAAAATTATTTAATGACTTGGTGCAATAAACAAAAATTGAGTGATATCATTTCTGAAATGATCCCTAGAACGTTCTCATTCTTGTAACTACGTAATTTCCAAGCAAATCTTCTTTCTCTCGGAATGATTAGAATTTTCAAATGATGTACTTTAATTGTTAATTACCCAGGGAAAAAGCTTAAATATGCCATCGAACTATCCGAGATGGCTCATTCGTGTCATTCATTAATAATTGAGCCTATTTATACCATCGCCGTGATCGAAATGACTCATCCATGCCACTTATCATTAATGGCTCAAATGGCCGGTTTTAAAATAATAGGAAACACAAAAATAATACCAAATTGGACACGTAGCCTCTAATTAAATGGTCCACGTCAATTACGATTCCACCAAATTAAAACTTATCCCGATTAAATTAACCCAACCCATTCGCTTTTAACCCTATTTTCGTGCTTTCAAAGCTTCCATTTTTCTCTTCTTCAAAATTAAACCATCAACGAAGGACGAATAAGAATTCTCCATTTTCATAAAAGAAGAAGAAACAAAAACGGTTTCTCTCTTTAATGAATTATATGGCGTGAATTTATATTAATTTAGACCCAAAGACGGTATGGATACATTTTTTATGCGGAGTGCCCTTCAAATGCATTGGTCTTTAATTTTTGTCCCTCAAATTGGTAGTCTTTAATTTTTGCCCCTTTCGTCTAATACCATGAGGTTTGGGGTTCGAACCCTGGCTCAGTAAAAAAAAAAAAAATTTCACAAGGCAGAGTTTTGTAGCAAAGTTAGGCCTGTTCGGGTCAAAGTTAGGCCTTAAGGTAGAGTTTTGCTTTTTGACATGCCTGAAGGTAAAACTCTGCCTTAAGGTAGAGTTTGCCTCAAAACTCTACCTGATCAGGCAAAGTTTGACTCAAATTATACCTTAAGGTAGAGTTTCAAACTTTACTTGAAGGTAGCAAAACTCTGCCTGAGGCAGACAAATCTCTGCCTGAAGGCAGAGTTGCGAATCCAAACTCTACCTTGCGATTTTTTTTAAAAAAAATTAACTGAGCGGGGGGTTCAAACCGGAAACCAAGGGGTTCTAGAAGGGTAAAAATTAAAGACCACCAATTTCGCGGGCAAAAATTAAAGTCCACCAATTTAATGGGCAAATATTAAAGACCACCCTAAAATAGGGGCATTCCTGCGAATTGCCCGTACGGATATCGACTGAAAACAAAACAAGATAATTTACGATTTGTAAAGGGCAATTCGCAGGAATGCCCTTATTTTGGGGTTGTCTTTAATTTTTGCCCACTAAATTAGTGGTCTTTAATATTTGCCCTTCACCTAATACCATAAGGTTTGGGGTTCGAACCCCGGCTCAGTAAAAAAAAAAAAAAATCGCAAGGCAGAGTTTGTAGCAAGTTAGGCAACTCTGCCTGCAAGTAGAGTTTTGTATGCCTGCAGGTAGAGTTTGCATTCAAAATTCTGCCTGAGGCATGCAAAACTCTGTCTTGTGAATCCCAACTTATGCCTTGCGATTTTTTTTTAAAATTTTTGACTGAGCGAGGATTCAAACCTGGAACCAAGGGACTTCTAGCGAAGGGCAAAACTTAAAGACCACCAATTTAAGGGGCAAAACTTAAAGGCCAGTGCTTTTGAAGGGCAATCCGCACAAGAAAATGATTTGTAAACAGGTACGGTTTGGATGGGTTTGAGGGGTACACTAGTCATTACGTGTTAATGGGTTTATCATTTGCACGATTGCCCTTCAAAGGCATTGGTCTTTAATTCTTGTCCCTCAAATTGGTGGTCTTTAATTTTTTCTCTTCGCCTAATACCATGAGGTTTGGGGTTCGAACCCCGGCTCAGTTAAAAAAAATATCGCAAGGCAGAGTTTTGTAGTAAAGTTAGGCCTATTCGGGCCAAAGTTGTCAGGCGAATCCAAACCTCTGCCTCACAAAATTCCTTCTTTTTTTTTTTTTTTACTGAGCTGGGGTTCAACCCCAGAACCTCGGGTTATTAGGTGAGGACAAAAATTAAAGACCACCAATTTGAGGGCCAAAAATTAGAGACTAGTGCCTTTGAAGGGCAATCCGCACAAAAAAATGGTTTGGAAATTGGAATGTGAGTATGGCAAGATCGCAAGATCAAACTTTTTAATTTAATTCAAGTTACACAGTAGTATTAAACATCCTTCTCTAAGTTTCCGTTATAACGTTTTTTGGTAAAACTAAGTGTTTTTTCCGTAACTTTCTATGGCAATACTTCCCACCCCTAGTGCATCTGACTGTCCTTTTTTAATTTGACTAAAACTATCTTACAACTCTCGACATTAATTTCTTGAGTATTACCTAAATTAATACTTTGTCTTACAGAAGTACCTAAACTAATTTTATAACTAACATATACCTTTGAGAATACCAATCACCGGAAATGTCGACTACTAGTAATTTCTACTCCCTAAAATATACTCATATCTTTAAAAAAATCAAGATTTTTGTTACTACCATTTTATAACGCACCCCATCTTTTACTAATTTGAGAGATAATCCGATCCAAACTAATATCAGGACCAGCATATAAATTAAACACTCATCATTTTCTAACTATGTGTAGTTTTATCCTATATGATAAAGAATATAGGAAGGAAGCCACGTAACCAGAGACAGAATATGATATTGCAAAATCCTTTAATTTGGATGCACTATTTGTCTTGGCTAATGGCTACAGCCTACAGGTTTGAGTCTTTGAGATGTGCACTACTTTTTGTGTTCTTGAAAATGTAGCAAGTAGCAACCATAAGCAGGTGCGGTTCCAAAGATTTACCTACGAGTTCATAAAAATTAAGTAGTTTTTGCTTATACCCGGTGTATGTATTAAAAAATTTACTAAATATTTGATTGTGAGCTCAGTTAATATTGTAAATTAATTTGAGATCACTAAAAGAATCCATAAACTCCAAGGATGAACTTGTTGTGAAGTATTTGGCCGTAAACCACAATTGAATTAAATTTTCATTCGCTCTACAACTTTAATAACAGCACAAAGCAACCTAATTTTTTTATTTTTAACACAGCCTGGTATAGATGTTAATTGCATCATAGAGATGAAAGATTGAGACTTTCTTTCCGTTGGCAGCAGTAGGCTCTTGACAGTAAATGTTCATGGTTGGATTTAAATCGATTTTCTCCTAAAAAGAATTTAAACCAATCAGATCGATTTTTTACATATTAAAATCAAGCCTAATTTGCCCCTTTGATAGAAAGTACTAGAAAAAATAATACATGTATTAGCCTTGATATTATTTAATCCCTTTGTTTGGTAGGGGTAGTGTTTGGTATTGTATTAGTTATGCACCTTATTTAGTATTATTCTTATACGTACATAGTAAACTTATGACAACTAATACCAAAACTATTTTTATTCTAATACACCCTATTCATTTAATACAACAAATCAAACCATGGACAAATAATAATGCGAGCATACCTAATCTCAGCATTTATAATACACTTTATTCAATACTATTCTTATGCACCCTACGTAACGACCCTTAAGAACATGTGATCCTGTATATATAGTAGCAAGCAGCAATAGGGATTAATTGAATTCACTATGAAGCAGACAGAGATTCAAGATTCTCAGTTTCTTCAGTCCATTCTGAATCAGGTTCACTCCATGACCTTGGTCGAACTCCCAATTTAAAGAAGAAAATCATCTCCAGCAACTCAAAAACCTTATATCTATCCAAATACTGGTTCCATAATCCACTCACAATGCAGTAATTTTTGTTGTAAGGGGGGCGATGATGTGCGGCGTGTTGTGACCTCGAAAGAAGTATTCCAGCATCTTGTAGTGCTAACACGATTAAAGGTAACTTACTTTTTGTGCCATGAGCCCATGAATGAAACTGCTGGCTAAACATAACGCAACCTGAAAAAACTCCCACGAAGGCCAGAATTGTGTGGTTATTACAAAGAAGGTTGATCGGGAGGACAGTGAAAGTCACTCCACGTGTGAGCTCGTGCAGATTGTTAGCCACTTGAAGCCTGGTGATTATCCATGGCCATTTATGATGACCTTGAAATCCATCAATTTGGCTTCCGAATACAGGGGTTTTGGCACTGCCGTAATTGTCAATTGCCCAATGGTAGATTCCTGAAGCTAGGTCCGATAGGACATAGCCGATGCCGCCTGCTATAAGGGGACTAACCCACGTATGTGAGTCGATGGCCCCTGTTGCAGACCGTGCTAAAGAAATTAGCACGGTGGTGCACCCAATTACCATCCATGCTCGATGAGCCCATGTGGACTGTAAACTCGGGTCATTGAGTACATGACTTCTTGTACTAGTCCCAGTTTTTGTGATGGGAGTGGGTGGTTCGTAATTTGCTAGTTCTGGTTGGTCGGAGATGCTTTTATCTCGATATGAGGATCTTCTCTGTATCGTCCCAATTTCATCTGATTGTTGTGAGGATCTAATGGCATGGTTTTGAGGTAGTATGGAAGGCATGTTGAAGGAACTTCAGGTTGGATGTACAATCATAATGACAAGCAAAAGAGCATATAGTATTAGAGTACATTGTTTACCTTATATATATATTAGTAATATATATAAGAGCGAATCTTTGTTTTAGTCGTCCTCACAGGGGCTCAATGGGAATTTCAATGTTTTATGCTTACACGTGGATGCTGTAAATTGGCTTTTGGTTGCATTTTTCTCGATTCATTTTCTGAAGAGCTCTCCGGGTGGACATTTATTATTGGTGTGTTGTGTAATCTTTTAATGATCTATTCTTTGTAGTGGGTCCCACGTCCATTTCTACTTTTACAGGCTATTATTGCCCTTGCTTTTTCATCTTATTGTTACTTCCATAGCCTTGTATATTTTTGAAAATAAGACCATCTTTAATGCCTTTCTATAAGCCTTAAATGACAATTTCATTGTAAGAGATGACATGCTAAAGAACCACAGTATATATGACATTTGGGAACTTCTCCTTTTGAGGCCGCCTTTAAAATTGTTCGACTGTAGAAGTAATATAGCAAGCTTAAATTTCTATTCCTAAAGCATTTTTTATTACAATTGTTAGAATCACATTTAAAAGCTTAAAAATAATTCCAATCTTTTATAAATTTGCTGAAGTTTTATTTTTCGTCTACTCAAGTATATGTTTACTTGGGAGTATGTGGGGTTTTTAACGTTTATATATAGTCCATAATAAATAGCTTAAATAACGTTTAAGAACTCAAATTAAATTGGTACTCTATTTAATTAAGAATAATTTAGTAAAAATGCTTCTTACTTTTTAGAGGTGAGTGATTTCTTAAGGAGGTGTGCTCAAACTAAAAATGCCTACAACGTGGACTAGAGGAGTACCTTTTACATTATTTATCCGTATACATTAATTTAGGTAATTTTGGGTAAAATTGTCCTTTATTACCGAAACATTTATTAGGTCTTACTTTACATTTAAACATATTACACGTCATATGTTACTCTTCGTATTCTTCTCTCTATTTGTTTTGAACTTCCAAAATTTTGCTTCTATAATAAGCTCATATGTGCTTACAAATATAGAAAGTAAAAATTATTACATGGTGTCATATAGGGTTGAAAATGAAGGTAGTGTTATCGATCAAAATCAGGTTGTCTTTAAAATCTCTTGTGTGGTTAACTAAAAATTAATTTTTTTAAGCATAATATAAATATATATATATATATATATATATATATATATATATATATATATATATATATATATATATTATAAAGTAAAAATTATTACATGGTGTCATATAGGGTTGAAAATAAAGGTAGCGTTAGCGATCAAAATCGAGTTGTCTTTAAAACCTCTTGTGTGGTTAACTAAAAGTTAATTTTTTTAAGCATAATATATATATATATATATATATATATATATATATAGCTAAATTGATTCTTGAGGTTTATTTTAATGAATTTAGGTTATTTATTGAATTTCATCTAAAACTAAGATTAAAAATCACTTTTAACTAGCATAAAGACTTGACACATAAAATAATGAGTGAAAAATTAATACATATCAAAAGAAATCTATTTCTATTCATAAGAAAATCACATGCTCACAAATACCAAAATACTATTCATTTATGATCTTCCTTGAGTTGTAATTATCCAACTTTATCATGTTAGTTTATAGATATTGAATCACTTGCGTTCCTTTCATATTTGGGAATTTTCCTACTAATCTTGCTTCCTCATAAATAATTTTTTCTTTTTAAATATTATCCAATTATTAACGAAGGAACTTCAATAATTACGAAAACATATCAACAAGATGTGAATAAGTTGTAGTTATATTTAATTAATTATGTAGTAGAAAAATGTGACACAAATTATATTTATTATAAAAATTACGTACTATTTTTTATATTTTAATTTTGGGCTCGGGCTCAGCACGGGCCTCGAGCAACTAGTATATATATACACACTAATTTTTCCTCTAACGCACGTGTATAAAATTATATAAATATAATTTAAAAAGTTTTGAGTAAGTAATTATACACAAAAGAATAAGATACAAGTTTCTAGAATGATCAATGTATATATATTGTCGTATCAGGTTTGTTGACTTGTTTGTTGAAGTAAAGATGATTGGATATCATCTCAATCAAACTTTAAATAGATATATAATGTACGTGTTTTTACTTATTTTGGTTTTCACATATTGTTTTTGTAAACAATATTCCTGATGTATGTTCCTTTCATCCTTTTATTTAATTTTTTTTATAAATTAGTGTATGACATTGATTATTTTTCTTTGATTTGTCTTCTTCAACTGCAGTTGCATCAACATCTTCAACTTTATGTTCCTGAGCAATTAAAGTCCTTCACGACTATTTACTTGTCTTATCAATCTTGATAAGAAAAGTGAATTTTTAACGTTTACTCAACACTAACTTGCGATACTACTTTGATTTTACTTCGACAACATTAAAAATTAATCCATATGTTAGAGATTAAATAATGTTTTAAAAAATATATTCAACTTGTCTTCCTTCAAAAAAATGCTTTCAAACTATTAATATATTAAAAAAGTAAATAACTAATATTCTGACCTTCTAATAGTCTGAATGAATGTACTCTTTGATATTACAACCTAACAAAATTTTGCAGCGTCAAAAAATATAACATAGATATGTCATTTTCCATCGCAAGCCGCAACCAGATGAGCAATTTTGGTATATGGCCTAAATAAGAGATGCGTGGGGCTAGATAAGGCCAGTAGTATTGAGAGTAGGTTCCAAATGGTCCCTTAACTATGAGGGTAGGTTCCAAATGGTTCCTTAACTATGCACTTAACAGTTTTGGTCATTTAAGTTTGTCACAAGTTAACAAAAATGGTCCCTTAACTATCAGTGTAAGTTAAAAATAGTCCCTTAAGTATGCACTAAACACTTTGGTCCTTTAAGTTCACCAAAAGTTTGCACTTCTAGTCTTCGACAAAATATTCATCGAAATCTTTTTGTTAAATTTGACGGGAACTATGAAGAAAAAGAGAGGAAATTAGCGAGAACTCACATTTAGAGGAACACACTACTAAAAAACTGGGTCAAATACCTCGCGGGACAAAACCAACGGATGTTCGTCGATTGTAGTGCAAAACCGAGAAAAATCTTACAAACTTGATAATGTCAGAAAATAATGTATCGAAACGCAAAAACCAACGGAGTATGTCGGTTAAAACCGAGGGAGTCCATCGGGGAAGTAAAATACACCATACTTAGAAATAAATTAGAAATGGTAAAAAGTACAAAAATTGTCACTACTTAAAACAAGTGATAAACCGATGGACGAAAACCGACGGATAGAACCGAAGGACACTATCAGAAAGCAAATGACTTTTTTTTTTAAAAAAAGTTAACAGAATTCAACGGACGACCGTGGGTTATTTTTGGGAAAAAATGCACGGAAACTTTTTTTTTTAATATCACTACAATGAAAGTATTTATTTTTATACCGAATTTTCAATAAAAACCAAGTTTAGTATATTTTACCTAGCCGGTGGACTCCCTCGATTTTAACTGACTGAGTCCGTCTATTTTTGTGTTCCGAGGCACTATTTTCTGACATTATAAAGTCTATTGGTTTTTCCTCAGTTTTGCACTATAACCGACGAACGTCCGTTGGTTTTGTCCCGAGGTATTTGACCCTTTTTTAGTAGTGTGTACTTCTAAACGTGAGTTCTAGCTAATTTTCTCTTTTTTTCTTCATTGTTCTATCTAACAAACAAAGTTCGATGGATATTTTGACGGAGACTAAAAGTGTTAACTTTTGAAGAACTTAAAGGACCAAAACCGTTAAGTGCATACTTAAGGGACTATTTTTAACCTAACCTCATAGTTAAGAGACCATTTTTGTTAACTTATGACAAATTTAAAGTACCAAAACTATTAAGTGCATAATTAAGAGATTATTTTGAACCTACCCTCATAATTAAGGGACCATTTATGTCGTTTTCTCTTAGCTGGAATATAAACTTTTACGATGGAAGAAAGTTTATTCAAGTTACTAGCTATTCCTATTAGACAACTTTTTTTTCTAAACTTCAGTTATCACGTTTTATGGCTAATATAACTACCTAGTTAGCCCCTGAAAGTCGACTTAGCTAGTAACTAGATGATGATATTAGTTATGATTGAGATGTGAAAAGACTCAACAAATGAATAAGAAATTGACAGCAAAAAGAATTAATTATTCTTATGCAACCCAACGAAGAATAAGGTGATGTTCTAGGGAGCCGTTTGGACATGATTTGAAATCATCAGATGAAATCATGATTTGAAATCATGTTTGAACATGCAATTTGGATTTCTTAAGTTGTATTTTTTCTTATAGATATAAAAACCCCGCAAGTTGTGAAAACCATCAAAACCTTCCCAATTCTTATACAATCTTACCAAATGAGCAAGTCATAGTTCATAACAAAATTTACGCTGCTAGAAGGCCTTTCTAAAAAATACAACATCATTTGATCAAATTTTAGTTCAATAAAATGGAAAATTGAACATGAGTTATAGTGTAACTACTCTTTAATACATGGTTAGTAAGAGTAAATTTGTTATAAATATACTACCAACTTGTAGATATTTTAATATTTGATATAAATGATTGGTAAATATATCTACCAACTTATTGACTATTTTTACAAAATATAAACTTATGGGTCAACTTTTACATTTAAGAAATTTGAAATCATGATTTGGAATCCCAAATCATGCCTTTTTGGATGATTTGGGATTTCATCTCATGAGATGAAATCACATGTCCAAACGCTAATTTCATCTCATGAGATGAAATCGCATGTCCAAACGCCTCCTAGGACTCCGGGGTTGAAAAAATGAGGGACGCCGCGGGGTGGGGAAAGTTTTCTTTTACTTATTATATTTTTTCTATTTTTTAAAGTTACACTTAATTAGATGTTGATGGAATACGAGGCATAAACGAGCGGAAGCAAATAGCGGGATGAACTTGCATGTAATATAGACAACACATAATAAAGATATTAATCAAACATAAAATTTATACTTATCTCTTGAAGCGTGAATGCAACCTCGAATCTAGCCTTCAAACACGAGCAAAAACCATCCACGCGTTCATCCTCCAGTTCCACGGTCTTCTACTGTGTAACCCGAATAATACCAAAATCTGCGAAATTCGTGCGGGCGAATTTCTATGAAAAAAGTGTAGAAACTTGTAAAACCCTAGCCTTCTTATGGAATACGAGCATTTTTATAACTACAGGTTTTAGGGTTTAATTCCCAAACCTGCTAGGTCTTTTTTTTCCACCGGGAAATCGGATTCCATTTAATTCTTTATTATTCGGGCACAACAGGGAACACATAATTTAATTAGCGAGGCTTCTTATTATGGAATTAATTCGAAATATCTGAATTAATCCTACCATAATAAATTACGAATTATTCCACTAAAAATTCATAATTGCACTCCTCAGTTCAATTTCGAAATCATACATTACAACTTATTTAACTCCCCATGTCAAGATTACAGATACCAATAAATTAAATTAAATTACGGACAATATAATTCATTGACTAATTGAATCCTTTATATTTCCCGCTTAACTTATATCACGTGACGGATACAAAATTCACCTGCAGGGTTTTCACATGAGACTTATAAGCATTCATAAAGGGGTATCATCAATCTCAAAGTTGAGACATGGATTCTATAAACTAATTATTATTTCACAGATGTATTTTGTTATTATCCAATTTACCAGGAATACATAGACCCGCAATTGAGTCGTACCTTTTAATAAATCAAAATAATGAACAAATCACATAGATCATAATAATCATATCAAGATTAAAATTATAAGTACATTTAATAACTAATATTCTGACCTTCTAAGAGTTTGAATGAATGTATTCTTTGATATTACAACCTAGCAAAATTTTGCAGCGTCAAAAGATATAACATAGATATGTCATTTTCCATCGTAAGCCGCAACCAGAGGAGCAATTTTGGCATATGGTCTAAATAAGAGATGCGTGGGGCAAGATCAGATCAGTAGTATTGAGATTAGATTTTGAGTTGCTTTAATTTTCACAATAAAATGTTTGTCCTTGCAAAAACTAGAGTTTTAGAAAAAAGTACGTAACTTCTTTTGAGTGTTTCACTGGTATATTAACTTCTTTAATTATGATTCGAGATGTGAAAAGAGCATCGACCTAACTCAATAAATGAATAAGAAATTAACAGCAAAGGAAATTAATGATTCTTATTCGACCTAACAAAGAATAAGGGGGATGGTCTAGGACTCTAGGGGGTTGGGGAAAATGAATGACGTCTGGAGATGGGGAAAGTTTTTCTTATTTTTTAGAGTTACACTTAATTATACGTGTCATTCGATAATCGATTCACTTAACGCGCCGTCAACTAGCTAATGTGTTTTATGCACTTGGTTTTATGGACACAAGTGTTCACAAGAAAACATACGAAATTTAAGGGGCTATTTAGGTATTTAGCCTTTTCACGGGGTAATGCTAATAGGTTTTTTCTTTTTTAACTTTTATAATGTAGATACTATATAACAAGTGTTACAGCTTGACTCTGGTGTACTAGAGACATTAATATATTTGGTTTAGCTCAGTAAAAACGAAATCCACATATGTCTGGTGAAGAGAATAAAGAAAAGGACTATGTTCAATGGCCAAGGAAACCTTTACCTTCAATTGGAAGCTTGTGACACAAATTTTACTCTATTTTCTTTGAAATAGTTACTATAACAGTACCAGTAATATTCTTTGACTAGTTTTAATGATTCACCTTGCTAAAATCGCGTGGTGATAAAATGTGTCATTGCCTTTTAAAATTGTCAAATTATTACTTTGAATATTTTAACAAAAAATCTTTTATATTCTTATTTATCTTCAATTTCTAATAGATTAATAATATAAGTGAAATTAATTTTTATTGTCCTTTAATCATGAGCATGTAAAGTAAAAAAAAAAAATTTTTATTGTTATTTAAAAAGCGCAAAATTAAAGTTACCCGTCCAATGTCCACAAAATCAAATTGTTTTGCGTAAGATAAATTTTAAATAGTTCGTTGAAAAAACTGCTTATTGAATGAGAAAGTTTCTACATTTGATGAGACTAATACATCAGGGGTATTCCATAATGTCATATACAATGTATTCTCATTTCCAAACGACAACAAACTTTATTTTGGGTAAGAAAGTAAAAACATTGATCGAAATACTGAAAAATGTTGCAATTAAATTAAACTTCATCAAGCGGATATAAACCTGGTCACTTTTCTTTATAGTATATACTATTTCTTATATAATAAGAAAATATTATTTTATTTAAAACAAATAAATTACCTTTCAATAAAGATCATCAATAGCATTCCCATTTCCAAACTGAAAAAGTTTTAACAAATGTAGCAAAAATCAAAAAGAAAAGATTTAAAAGTCAAGGGCACAAGAATGGTTCCTAAAATATGTTAGGAAGATCAAACAGAAAAAAGCAAATTCTAGGCTTAACGTAAAAGGCACCCAGTACTAATGGATGAAAATAAAAGGGTGAGAAAATTGGAGTTTTAGATGAAAGAATCGATTTCGTAAATCGAGTCATAACACCTATAACCACTAACAGGAAAACTGATATTGAATTTATCTATGCATTTATACAATTCTTTGATAATTTTATATCTATATAATAGGTTGATTAGTATTTTCAATTGGAAAATTAAAACTTAATGTAGCACATAACAAAAAAAAAAAAAAAAAAAAAAAAAAAAAAAGTTCCGTTGAGAGTTTGGAACATAATATCCATATCTGCTAGACTTCAAATATCCATATCTCCTAGACTTCAAATCTAGCAATGACAACTTCGTCAAACTAACATATAATTATTGTTATTAAAAATTAATAAATAAATAAAATTAATTATCATCAACTCCTGAATTAGAATAATATATCTCTGGAAAAAAAATTATCAGCAAAACATGTGGGACTGACAACTGATCAGATGTTGAAATCATTTCTTCCCTTAATCCAGTTCTCATGCGAAATGGGATGTCATGAGTTGAGTATAGGTACACCAGAGACAATTTCATTTGCCCAAAAGCTTAGCCTTACCCTCACACAAATGTCAAAGATGAAATCGTTTATTTACAAGAACAATTACCCATTCATTCTTGGCAAGTTTTCACTGCCTGTGACAAGTTCTATGACCCGTTTGAAATTAGTATCGCAAAAGATATTTTCACTATAGAAATATGCATGACAGAGCTATTGATCGAGTACTTGCTAGGAAGTCTTTAAACGCCCAAATGAGATGAATAAGATAACGGGCATTTCAGAAATTAATCCTAATGCTTCGATTTGTGATTTTGTGTTTGATCCCTGTGGATATTTCATGAATGGAAATGATGGGGAATATTCATTACTCCGCTATTAGCAGGGGTTCTTTATCCTGCAGATGGGATATGAAATGTTGCGTCGTTTCATAAATGTGCAATATTGAAAGGTTGTAAGCTCTGCAACCATTCTTGGTAACACTTTATTCCATTGTTCTAATTAAGTATAAATGTGTTACTAAGGAGAATTAAAGAAGGGAGTTTTCAGTTTTTTTTTTTTTTTTTTTTGACATAACACATTTAACATAATTAAGAGAATTGAAATATTAATGGAGTAATAATGAATGATATAAAGAAGGTGTATTTAATATTTTTTTGGCAGATTTTTGGATTAAAAAAAGAAGAAAAACCGAACTTTATAACAAATTTATGTGTGTTCCGTTGATTCTTTTTTTGTTTTGACCATCGTTAACGTTTCTTTATAGTGAAACAAAGGACAGAAGATATCATATCTAGCGTGAATCATATTTAACAGAAATCTTTCTTATCAACAAAATCATATTTAAGCCCAGTAGTATTCAGAGTGATTTTGTGTTACAAATATTTTACTTTACTTTACTAATTAATATATAAAAATGGGAGTTGGTATGTACGAACAGATGCATTTTTGAAATTACAGTTGTTTGTTATGGATATTTTAATAATTGTTTTATCACTTCTTTTCGATTATGCTGGTAATTGTAATTGTTACAACTTCAAATTGTTGTGAATATGTTACTTTCAACAAAATCAAAAGTAACATATTACATTGAAGTGTTAGATCCAAAGTCCCAGTTGACATCCATGGAACTAAAGTTACTTTCAATGTAATATGTGACTTTTGTTAATTGATCATTTGATTGGACGGCTTTTCTTGCCTAAAAAAAAGGTACCATCATTTCTCTATCCTGTTTTCTTTCATTTGTACGTCCGTTTTCTCTTCTGTTTCTTCTCCATTAGTTGATTTATAATTTTTCTTTTATTGGTGTTGTTTCTTTTGTTATCTTTAATTAACATTCTCTTATGATTTTCGCTTTACGTGAAAAGTTTTTGCTACATTTTGACATGCATTCCAGGGTTTCTGCCTTATTTGCTCATGCATAATGTTTCTTTTTTCTCTTTGGATATCTTTTGGGCAATACAAGGATCTATAACTTGAGAAGAACTGATCTTTAGAAACTTCTCTAACGTTGGGAAAATATCAGCGGGCACTTCCTCTTAGAGAGTTAATTGGATTAATTTCAATTAACATACAAATATAAAGGTATGCTGGACATTATTATTGGAGTTGGCTCCCCTCCAGTGGAGAATCCCTCCCGTTGCTCAAGTGCGCCTTGTATAGCTTACACGTGTTTCATGAATTACTCAATGGATCAGATTCAATTTATTAACCTAACAATATTAACTATTGTTACCAACATTCTCTCTCCTCTCTCTTCCTCTTTCCTTTGGGTGCTAGCAAAAGACCCGTCCTTGGCTCCCATTAGAATTTTGACTAATTTATCTTTGATTGAAATGCTCTTTTTGTGTAATTAATTTACGAAGAGGATTGGTTGTGCTTTCTTTTGAATATATTTACATGTATAAGGTGTTAATACGATATAATTGAGACGTTTCTTGAATAGCCGAGTCGTAATTCTCTATTATACGATGATATGTAAGTCGAAGTCGAACAAACTATGGTACCGATTTACCGTACCGCAAAATACTGAAACCGAACTTCAAAATACCGAACCATACCGAATTAATTTAATATGGTAATGGTATAGTACTTTCAAAAACCGAAAATTGAAAACCAAAGAGGGGAGAGGAGAGAGAATGTTGGTAACCCTAGTTAATATTGTTAGGTTAATAAATTGAAGCTGGTGCATTGAATAATTCATGGGACACGTGTAAGCTATACAAGGCTGCACTTGAGCAACTGGAGGGATTCTCCACTGGAGGGGAGCCCAATCCATTATATTATTGTTTTAAGGCAGGCGATGATGCGCGTTGTGTTGTGACCTTGACACAAGTACTCCTACAAAGGCTAGAGTCGTTGCGTCATTGCAGAGAAAGTCGATTGGGAGGACAGTAAAAGCCATCGCATGCGCTAGGGCGTGTAAATTGTTAGAGAATTCGCGTCTTGTTATGGTCCATGGCCATATATGGTGACCTTGGAAAGCGTCCATTTGGCTTCAGAATACAGATATTTTGGCGCTGCCGTAATTATCAGTTTTTATAATATTTGGTTAATAGAAAATATTATAAATAATTTCTTAACATTTTTTGGCTTCTCACTCTCTATGGACTATGAGAGAGTGTGATACACTCTCCCTGCTACATCAACACTCAGTAGTAAATAATTCAAGTTTAAAATTGTTCAGTCGATAATAGACCCCGCAGAGATAAGGTGTGTAGTTGGTAATCCGGTCATACGCGGCGGCATTTGGCCATTTTCCCGTGATTTGTGTTGCACAAATTTTCCAATAAAAGGTTTGACTATGAAAAACGAACTACTAGATCCTCAGTGTTTTATTGGTAGACCTTTCACGCACGTATTTATTCCTTGTGGAGCAGAGATACAGCTTGCAGTGAAATATTACCTGGTGATAAAGTTGTTTGGAAGCCGCGTAACCAGAGACAGAATATGATATTGCAAAATCCTTTAGTTTGGATGCAATATTTGTCTTGGCTAATGGTGCACTAGATTTTTGTGTAGTATCTTGAAAATATTTAGCAACCATAAGCAGGTGCGGTTGCAAAGATTTACCTACGAGTTCATAGAAATTAAGTAGTTTTTGCTTATACCCGATATATGTATTATTATTATTAATATTTTTTTACTAAATACTTGATTGTGAACTCAATAAATATTGTACATTAATTTAAGATTACTATAAGAATCCATAAACTTCAAGGATGAAACTGTTGTGAAGTATTTGGCCATAAACCACAATTGAATTAAATTTTCATTCGCCCCACAACTTTAATAACAGCACAAAGCAACCTAATTTTTTTTTAGCACAGCCTCGTATAGATGTTAATTGCATGATAGACATGAAAGAGTGAGACTTTCTTTCCGTTTGCCAGCAGTAGTCCAGCCCCTAGGGCTCTTGTCGGTAATTGTTCATGGTTGGATTTAAATAGAATTTCTCCTAAAAAGAATTTAAACCAGTTAGATCGATCTTTTAAATATTAATATCAAACCTAATTAAGTAAGTCGAACTTTCTCGGTACATTTTGGGTTTTCATTTTTTTAATCAGTTTTTCATCGTAGGGATCGTTTGATAGGAGGTATAAGAGAAAATAATACATGTATTAGTTTTGGTGTTATTTTTTTAATTTTTTTTTCGGGTAGGGGTAGTGTTTTGTACTGCATTAGTTATACAATACCAGTTCCTATTCTGATACACTCTATTTAATGCCATTCCTATTCTAATACACCCTATTTATATAATACAACAAACCAGACCATGAATAAATAATTATGCAGCATTACTAATACACTGTTATTCAACACCATTCTTATACACCATATTCAGTACTATTCCTATTCCAATACACCCTTTTCAATTAATACAACAAATCAAACCATGGATAAATAATAATGCCAGCACTACTAATACACTTTATTCAATACCATTCTTATAAACCCTACCAAACAACCCTTAAAACATATGATCCTATATCTTAAAAACATGTGATCCTGTACCGTTCTTGTTCACAGACTGTAGATGAAAAAGCAATATATATATATATATATAGTAGCAAGCAGCAATAGGGACTAAATGAATTCAATGTGAAGCAGGCAGAGATTCAAGTCCCTCAGTTTCTTCAGTCCATTTTGTATTTGGTTCACTCCAAGACCGCGGCCGAACTCCAAATTTATAGAAGAAAGTATTCTCCAGTAACTCAAAAACCTTATATCTATCCAAATACTGGTTCCATAATCCACTCACAGTGCAGTAACTGTTGTTGTAAGGGGGGAGATGATGCACGGCATGATTTGACCTTGAAAGAATTATTCCAGCATCTTGTAATACTAACACGATTGAAGGTAGCTTACTTTTTGTTCCATGAGCCCATGAATGAATCTGAATGCCGAACATAGTGAAACCTGAAAAAACTCCCATGAAGGCCAGAATCGTCGGGTTATTACAGAGAAGGTTGATTGGAAGGACAATGAAAGTCACTGCACGTGCGAGCTCGTGTAGATTGGTAGCAAATTGAAGCCGGGTGATAGTCAATGGCGATTTATGGTGACGCAGAAATGCATCAATTTGGCTTCCGAATACAGGGGTTTTGGCATTGCCGTAATTGTCTATTGCCCAGTGGTAGATTCCATTAGCTAGGTCTGATAGCACGTAGCCGATGCAGCAGGCTATAAGGGGCCCAACCCAAGAGTGTGAGTTGACAGCCCCTGTTGCAGACTTAGCTAAAGAAATGAACACGGTGGTACACCCACTTACCATCCATGCTTGCTCTGCCCATGTGGACTGTAAACTAGGGTCATTGAGTACATGACTTCTTGTACTAGTCCCAGTTTTTGTGATGGGAGTGGGTGGTTCGTAATTCGCTGGTTCTAGTTGGTGAGAGATGCTTTTATCTGGATGTGAGGATTTTCTCTGTATCGTCCCAATTTCATCTGATCGTTGTGAGGATTTAGTGACATGGTTTTGAGGTAGAATGGAAGACACATTGAAGAAACTTAAGGTTGGATGTACAATCAAAATGCCAAGTAAAAGAGCATATAGTATTAGAGATATATTGTTCAAAGAGTGGAGGGAGAAGAAATTCTTTATAAAAGCAACTAGATGAGAAATTTGATATATTATCACTATCACTACTATGTATAAGAGGCTAGAAAAGCAGCTAGGTCTCCATCGTCATGCCAGCTTGCCTCGTATAGGGTAAGTCGCCATTCCTTAATTATTTTGTTTGAAAGGCTATGGTGACTCTGTATGTATGTAGTAAAGAGTCTGCCCTACTTTACTTTTTCATTCCACATTTAAGAAATTTGAAATCATGATTTGGAATCCCAAATCATGCCTTTTTGGATGATTTGGGATTTCATCTCATGAGATGAAATCACATGTCCAAACGCTAATTTCATCTCATGAGATGAAATCGCATGTCCAAACGCCTCCTAGGACTCCAGGGGTTGAAAAAATGAGGGGACGCCCGCGGGTGGGGAAAGTTTTCTTTTACTTATTATATTTTTTCTATTTTTTAAAGTTACACTTAATTAGATGTTGATGGAATACAGGCATAAACAGCGGAAGCAAATAGCCAGGATCGAACTTGCATGTAATATAGACAACACATAATAAAGATATTAATCAAACATAAAATTTATACTTATCTCTTGAAGCGTGAATGCAACCTCGAATCTAGCCTTCAAGCACGAGCAAAAACCATCCACGCGTTCATCCTCCAGTTCCACGGTCTTCTACTGTGTAACCCGAATAATACCAGAATCTGCGAAATTCGTGTGGGCGAATTTCTATGAAAAAAGTGTAGAAACTTGTAAAACCCTAGCCTTCTTATGGAATACGAGCATTTTTATAACTAGAGGTTTTAGGGTTTAAACCCTTTTCCCAAACCTGCTAGGTCTTTTTTTTCCACCAGGAAATCGGATTCCATTTAATTCTTTATTATTCGGGCACAACAGGGAACACATAATTTAATTAGCGAGGCTTCTTATTATGGAATTAATTCGAAATATCTGAATTAATCCTACCATAATAAATTACGAATTATTCCACTAAAAATTCATAATTGCACTCCTCAGTTCAATTTTGAAATCATACATTACAACTTATTTAACTCCCCATGTTAAGATTACAGATACCAATAAATTAAATTAAATTACGGACAATATAATTCATTGACTAATTGAATCCTTTATATTTCCCGCTTAACTTATATCACGTGACGGATACAAAATTCACCGAGGTTTTCATGAGACTTATAAGCATTCATAAAGGGTATCATCAATCTCAAAGTTGAGACATGGATTCTATCAACTAATCATTATTTCACAAATGTATTTTGTTATTATCCAATTTACCAGGAATACATAGACCGCAATTGAGTCGTACCTTTTAATAAATCAAAATAATGAACAAATCACATAGATCATAATAATCATATCAAGATTAAGATTATAAGTACATTTAATAACTAATATTCTGACCTTCTAAGAGTTTGAATGAATGTATTCTTTGATATTACAACCTAACAAAACTTTGCAGCGTCAAAAGATATAACATAGATATGTCATTTTCCATCGTAAGCCGCAACCAGAGGAGCAATTTTGGCATATGGTCTAAATAAGAGATGCGTGGGGCAAGATCAGACCAGTAGTATTGAGATTAGATTTTGAGTTGCTTTAATTTTCACAATAAAATGTTTGTCCTTGCAAAAACTAGAGTTTTAGAAAAAAGTACGTAACTTCTTTTGAGTGTTTCACTGGTATACTAACTTCTTTAATTATGATTCGAGATGTGAAAATAGCATCGACCTAACTCAATAAATGAATAAGAAATTAACAGCAAAGGAAATTAATGATTCTTATTCGACCTAACAAAGAATAAGGGGGATGGTCTAGGACTCTAGGGGGTTGGGGAAAATGAATGACGTATGGAGATGGGGAAAGTTTTTCTTATTTTTTAGAGTTACACTTAATTATACATGTCATTCGATAATCGATTCACTTAATGCGCCGTCAACTAGCTAATGTGTTTTATGCACTTGGTTTTATGGACACAAGTGTTCACAAGAAAACATACGAAATTTAAGGGGCTATTTAGGTATTTAGCCTTTTCACGGGGGTAATGCTAATAGGTTTTTTCTTTTTTAACTTTTATAATGTAGATACTATATAACAAGTGTTACAGCTTGACTCTGGTGTACTAGAGACATTAATATATTTGGTTTAGCTCAGTAAAAACGAAATCCACATATGTCTGGTGAAGAGAATAAAGAAAAGGACTATGTTCAATGGCCAAGGAAACCTTTACCTTCAATTGGAACCTTGTGACACAAATTTTACTCTATTTTCTTTGAAATAGTTACTATAAGAGTACCAGTAATATTCTTTGACTAGTTTTAATGATTCACCTTGCTAAAATCGCGTGGTGATAAAATGTGTCATTGCCTTTTAAAATAGTCAAATTATTACTTTGAATATTTTAACAAAAAATCTTTTATATTCTTATTTATCTTCAATTTCTAATAGATTAATAATATAAGTGAAATTAATTTTTATTGTCCTTTAATCATGAGCATGTAAAGTAAAAAAAAAAAAAATCAAAATTTTTTTATTGTTATTTAAAAAGCGCAAAATTAAAGTTACCCGTCCAATGTCCACAAAATCAAATTGTTTTGCGTAAGATAAATTTTAAATAGTTCGTTGAAAAAACTACTTATTGAATGAGAAAGTTTCTACATTTGATGAGACTAATACATCAGGGGTATTCCATAATGTCATATACAATGTATTTTCATTTCCAAACGACGACAAACTTTATTTTGGGTAAGAAAGTAAAAACATTGATCGAAATACTGAAAAATGTTGCAATTAAATTAAACTTCATCAAGCGGATATAAACTGGTCACTTTTCTTTATAGTATATACAGATTTCTTATATAATAAGAAAATATTATTTTATTTAAAACAAATAAATTACCTTTTAATAAAGATCATCAATAGCATTCCCATTTCCAAACTGAAAAAATTCCAACAAATGTAGCAAAAATCAAAAAGACAGAGATTTAAAAGTCAAGGGCACAAGAATGGTTCCTAAAATATGTTAGGAAGATCAAACAGAAAAATGCAAATTCTAGGCTTAACGTAAAAGGCACCCAATACTAATGGATGAAAATAAAAGGGTGAGAAAATTGGAGTTTTAGATGAAAGAATCGATCTCGTAAATCGAGTCATGGTTTAGAAAGTTCTGAACCTCTTAAACATTCATATGAATTTAGTTATAACACCTATAACCACTAACAGGAAAATTGATATTGAATTTATCTATGCATTTAACAATTCTTTGATAATTTTATATCTATATAATAGGTTGATTAGTATTTTCAATTGGAAAATTAAAACTTAATGTAGCACATAACAAAAAAAAAAAAAAAATGCAAAATGTTCCGTTGAGAGTTTGGAACATAATATCCATATCTGCTAGACTTCAAAGCTAGCAATGACAACTTCGTCAAACTAACATATAAGTATTGTTATTAAAAATTAATAAATAAATAAAATTAATTATCATCAACTCCTGAATTAGAATAATATATCCCTGGAAAAAAGATTATCAGCAAAACATGTGGGACTGACAACTGATCAGATGTTGAAATCATTGCTTCCCTTAATCCAGTTCTCATGCGAAATGGGATGTCATTAGTTGAGTATAGGTACACCAGAGACAATTTCATTTGCCCAAAAGCTTAGCCTTACCCTCACACAAATGTCAAAGATGAAATCGTTTATTTACAAGAACAATTACCCATTCATTCTTGGCAAGTTTTCACTGCCTGTGACAAGTTCTATGACCCGTTTGAAATTAGTATCGCAAAAGATATTTTCACTATAGAAATATGCATGACAGAGCTATTGATCGAGTACTTGCTAGGAAGTCTTTAAACACCCAAATGAGATAAATAAGATAACGGGCATTTCAGAAATTAATCCTAATGCTTTGATTTTGTGAGTTTGTGTTTGATCCCTTTTTTTTTAAAAAAATAAAAAATATTAATCCATAGATCTAAACACCGTTCCACTGTTATCAATTGATCAAAAATACAGAGAAACTGCTTAAATTACAATAAACAACACATATACTTGGAAAATAGGACACAAAAGAAAAAAAACCTACAAAACATAAACATAATCCCGGGAAAAAAAAACTAGAATAATAATACTCGAAATTGCTAAGCAGACATACATCCAACGCCATATCTAGTAGTAGGAAAAACAAGAAAAAGTCCACTGCAAATAACTCCCACCATTAATGGGAAACTCCTCATGATTTCATCAAGTTCTTTTGCATGTCCAGGGAATAAACAAAGTGTCACTCTATGATCCGAAAATGCAATTGCCACAAACACCAATACAGACATCATTGCATGTACGAAATCTGTGAATCCCACAACGTACCTTTCATCTTTTGGCACTTCCACACCAAGTCCAGTCTTGAAAACTTTCAACCCTCTAGGAGTGACAAATCCATAGTAAACTTTCCCATCCGGACCGCGAAAACTATCCGTGAAATGGAAGAAGAAGCATGACAAAGTGCAAATGCCAAGAAGTGACAAAATCATCAGTGTGGTAATTGGAGAACAATCACCTTTGCCAAAAACTGATGGAAGGAGCATTTCAAAAGTTAAAAGTGTTCCTGTTGGGAGAAAATTCACAAGCAATGACGTTTTTGAAAGTGTTTTTTGAACCCCATTTGCCATTGCTCTTCTTTTCTTGCCACCAAATGCTGGTTGCGGCAATTCTGGGATTGGAACATCTTGTGGCAAATTAGTATTGTACATAGAAGAAGTAGTATTATCAACACGTTGTGATGCACTGTAGATTTTGATCCCAATTGGTCCCTCACTTTGCTCCATTTTTCGAGACTATTGGGATCAAAAGATGTGTAGGCTTTGAATATTGAAGAGAAATGAAGAAGAAGAATCAAGTTTGAAGTTTATTAAAGAAGATCACCAAACGTTTGGAGTATTGTGTTTGATCCCTGTGGATATTTCATGAATGGAAAATGATGGGGAATATTCGTTACTCCGCTATTAGTAGGGGTTCTTTATCCTCCAGATGGATATGAAATGTTGCGTCGTTTCATAAATGTGCAATATTGAAAGGTTGTAAGTTGTAACTGTCTGCAACCGTTCTTGGTAACACTTTATTCCGTTGTTCTAATCCAGTATAAATGTGTTACTAAGGAGAATTAAAGAAGGTAGTTTTCAGTTTTTTTGGACATAACACATTTAACATAATTAAGAGAATTGAAATATTAATGGAGTAATAATGAATGATATAAAGAAGGTGTATTTAATATACTTTTTTGTAGATTTTTTGGACATAAAATAAAGAGGGAAAATGTAAAAAATGAGAAAAAAGAGAAATAGGAATGAAGGCCAGAGGTGACACATTACCTTGTCTATGCTTAGCTTTATAATGGATATTGATTGATTGATGATATGTGACAATACATAGGCATTCAATATGATATTTAATAGGTGACAATACATCCGCAATTTGACACACTAAATCAAATTGGTTGGTGTCGAGTATATGAATTCTCCACATTCAACCTGAAAATCTATATCAATCCAATAATAATCGGGAAAAAGGTAATCTTACAGCAATCAACTTAAAAAAATCTGATCCATTTTAAATTGAAATTGTAACATTAACTGATACTATATATTAGCTCATCTCAGCCAGTTTAAAAACAACAATATAATCCTGTACCACTCTTATTCACAGACTGTAGATGAGAAGGGGAAAAAAAAAAAAAAAAAAAGCAAACAACAATAGAGACTAATTGAACTCAATGGGAAACAGGAATTGATTTTGTCTCAGTTTCTTCAGTCCATTCTGAATTTGGTTCACTCCATGACCTTGGTCGAACTCCAAATTTAAAGAAGAAAATCATTTCCAGCAACTCAAATACCTTAGTTCTGTCCAAATATTCATTCCATAATCCACTCACAATGCAGTAATTGTTGTTATAAGGCGGGCGATGATGCGCGCCGTGTTGTGATCTTGACACAAGTATTCCAGCATCTTGTAATGCTAACACGGTTGAAGGTAACTTACTTTTTGTACCATGAGCCCAAGAATGAAACTGCTGGCTGAACATAATGCAACCTGAAAAAACTCCTGCAAAGGCTAGAGTAGTCGCGTCATTGCAGAGTAAGTCGATTGGGAGGACAGTGAAAGTCACCGCGCGTGCCAAGGCATGTAAATTGTTAGCGAATTCGCGTCTTGTTATGGTCCATGGCCATTTATGGTGACCTTGGAAAGCGTCGATTTGGCTTCCGAATACAGGTGTTTTGGCACTGCCGTAATTGTCAATTCCCCAATGGTAGATTCCGGAAGCTAGGTCCGATAGGACGTAGCCAATGCACCCAGCTATTAGGGGCCCGGCCCATGAATGTGAGTCGATGGCCCCTGTTGCAGACCGTGCTAATGAAATTAGCACGGTGGTGCACCCGCTGGTCATCCATGCTCGATGAGCCCATGTGGACTTTAAACTCGGGTCGTTGAGTACACTTCTTGTACTACTAGTGGTTGTAGTAGTACTAGTCTCCGTTTTTGTGATGGGAGTGAGAGGGTCATAAGTTAATGGTTCTGTGACGGGCGGTGGTTTGGTGGTGATTGTGGCAGAGTTGGACGAAGAGGAGGAGGAAGAGATACAATAGACTCGTGCAGGTAGGAGAAAATGGTGGGAGGTGTTCTTGACTCGATGTGATGATCTTCTCTGTATCGTTCCAATTTTATCTGATGTCCCCGAAAGGACTTGTTGTGAGGATCTAATGGCATGGTTTTGAGCTAGAATGGAAGACATATTGAAGGAAGTTTTAAGGTTGGATGTACAATCAAAATGCCAAGCGAAAGAGCATATAGTAATAGAGGTTCATTGGGTATATTATATTCCTATTAATTTGTGGTTCTGTTGGGAGCTGGAAGTTTTGTGGTTACTATATTCAAAGCTATAGCTTTATTTTCAAAGAGTGGAGCAAGAAGAAAGTCCTTATGGAAGCAACTGGATGAGCAACTTTAGTATATGGTCTAAATAAGAGATGCGTGGGGCTAGATAAGGCCGGTAGTGCTGAGAGTGATTTTGTGTTGCACAAATTTCCCAACAAAAGGTTTGACATTTAAAAAAGAACTAGAAAATACAACATTAACTTCTTTTGAGCGTTTTATTGGTAGACCTTTCACGCACGTATTTATTCCTTGTGGAGAACAGATACAGCTTGCAGTCAATGCCAATTTACTTACTTGACAATCTTACCACCACGTGTGATGATTGGAGCTCTCCATCATTAATCACAAATTTTTTTTGGGAGAGAGTGTTCTCTACCAAAATAAATTAAATTAAGTAGCTTTAATTCAAATTAATTTGAGCCTGAAGTAGGTACGTATATCGACTGAAAAAAAAAAAAAAAAAAAACTAGAAAATTTACGAATTGTAAACAAGTACGTGTTCGATGGGTTTGATGGGTACACTATGCAGCATGTAGTCATTATTAGTACGTGTTAATGGGTTTAGTTGGAAGGTATGGCAAGATCAGAGGCGGAGCTAGAATTTGAGGTTTGTGGGTTCCGAATTCAAATCCTCTAAGTTACTGAGTTTTAAATTACTAATTTATACATATTACATAAATTTCTTAAGGCAAATACAAAGTGTGAATAAAAGGTTGTGGGATCGGTCGAACCCATCTTCGACACTGTGGCTCACCCACTAGGCAAGATCACACTTTTCAATGGAAAGAATTCAAGTTACAAAGTACTATTAAAAATCCCTTTTTAATGTTCAGTTATAACGTTAATCATTTTCGTATTAATCCCAAGTGCTTTTTTTTCCCATTTTCTTTTTTCACTTTCTAGTGCAGATATTATCTTACAAGTGTTTATATATAGACACTGATATTATCTTACAACTCTACAAGATTTTATGAGTGGCACTTAAATTGATAGGTACTTTGTTTCCTTAAAGCACCTACACTTTATTTTGTAACTACAATATACCTATACTAAGGAAAATACCAGTCGCCAGAAATGTCATATATTTTCAGCAAATGACTACTGCTTTTTATATAATTTTTTCTAAAACCCCCAGATTTTTTGTTATTACCCATTTATTTTTCCAATTGAGAGAGAAGCTGATCCAAATTAATACCGGAATATCAATATTAATTAAACCCTCATCATCTTCTAATTGCATGTACAGTTTCTCCGATACGATAGGGGTATAAATCATATAAAAAAAATATTAATCTCGATTAAGAAAACAATTGCCAAACCTTCCCGTCGATGTGAGCTCTTGGGGAAGATCAGCCTGTTATCCCTAGAGTAACTTTTATCCGTTGAGCGACGGCCCTTCCACTCGGCACCGTCGGATCACTGAGGCATAGCAGTTGTTTGGAAGCCACATGACCAAAGACGAAAATATGATATTCCATTTGGTTCAATTTAATTGACATAGAGCCTGTTTGGATGGGCTTAAAAAAAGCAGCTTATAAGCCAAAAAAAATAAGGGCAATTGGCGCGAATGCCCCTCTTTTGGGCTGGTCTTTAGATTTTGCCCCTCAAAATGGTGGTCTTTAATTATTGCCCTTCCGAGCAAAACTAACATAGTAAAAAGACATTACTACCCCTAACCGTTACATATAAAACACAACAACTCAAATCCTTCTATCGTTAACTTGTACCCAACTTCGTTCCCCAAACCGTATTTCTCAATTATTCAAATCGTTGTTTCAAGCCGTATTTCTCCATTGATTTTGTCGCTACAATATCGCAAAAGGTACAAATCTTAATTCAACTCAATTTAACGATTTTATGGAGTTTAGATGGTTAATATTTGAAAAAGATCATCTTCTACGACCCGATTATTAAGAAACAGATGACATACAAATTTCGTATTGAACATTACGCACTATAAAATTATTCAAAGAAATAGAATCGATTGGATTTAATGCTTTGTTCCGATTTTAACTACTTTATACCTTAATTAAATTAGTATACAATGCTTATTTACTTGAAATTGTAATTATAGTAAATTCAATTTAAATCAGTCAATGCTTATCGATTTAAACTTGAATTAAGGTAAACTGTGTGCAAATTTAGAACAAGTATGCCGGAGGAGGCAAAAGTTCAATTTACAAAAGAGTAGATTATGCCGTTAACGGCAATGTTTTGAACCAATTTCATAACAAGTATGCCGGAGAAGGCAAAAGTTCTCGTTTATGTAGAAGTATAAATTAGTCCGCATTCGCATTATCATCAAGAAAACAAAAATTCATTATGCCGTAGATGAGGCAAAAGTTCAATTTACAAAAGAGTAGAGTATGCCGTTAACGCAATGTTTTGAACCAATTTCATAAAAAGTATGCCGAGAAGGCAAAAGTTCGGTTTATGTAGAAGTATAAATCAGTCCAGCTTGAGTCAATCCTCTAATTGGAATAATCACAGGTGCATTTGATTTTATTTGGATGAAGGTAGAGGAGGTTTTCATTTTTTTAATTTTTTTTAACCAAAAACAATTACTGCATTATCATCAAGAAAAAAAAAATTCATTATGCCGGAGGAGGCAAAAGTTCAATTTACAAAAGAGTAGAGTATGCCGTTAACCGCAATGTTTTGAACCAATTTCATAAAAAGTATGCCTGAGAAGGCAAAAGTTCGGTTTATGTAGAAGTATAAATCACCCAATTGAGTCAATCCTCTAATCGAATAATCGTCATAGGCATTTGATTTTATTTGATGAAGGTAGAGGAGGTTTTCATTTTTTTAATTTTTTTTAACCAAAAACAACCATCGCATTATCATCAAGAAAACAAAAATTCATTATGCCGGAGGAGGCAAAAGTTCAATTTACAAAAGAGTAGATTATGCCGTTAACCGCAATGTTTTGAACCAATTTCATAACAAGTATGCCGGAGAAGGCAAAAGTTCTCGTTTATGTAGAAGTATAAATTAGTCCAAGCATCGCATTATCATCAAGAAACAAAAATTCATTATGCCGAGGAGGCAAAAGTTCAATTTACAAAAGAGTAGATTATGCCGTTAATCGCAATGTTTTGAACCAATTTCATAAAAAGTATGCTTGAGAAGGCAAAAGTTCGGTTTATGTGTAAGTATAAATCAGTCAATGAGTCAATCCTCTAATTGGAATATCACAGGTGCATTTGATTTTATTTGGACGAAGGTAGAGGAGGTTTTCTTTTTTTTAATTTTTTTTAACCAAAAACACCATCGCATTATCATCAAGAAACAAAAAGTGCTTATGTCGAAGGAGGCAAAAGTTCAATTTACAGGAGTAGAGTATGCCGTTAACGGCATTGTTCTGAACCACCTTAATAACAAGTATGCCGGAGACGGCAAAAGTGCAATTTACAAAGTAGTAGAGCATGCCGTTACTGGCAAAGTTCTGAACAAACTTCTGAACAAGTATGCCATAAAAGGCAACATAAAATCCTAACTTCATAAGTACCAAACTACCATCATCGCTCTAATTTCACGTGTACCCATTCCAAATTGCCCCATCGTCAACTTGGCGATTGGCCGGAATAACCTCTCGCCTTACAAATCGTAATTCTCTTCGTCGCATCATCATTTTCTCTACTTAGAGCACCGTAAAGAGCCCTCGTAAAATCTATATCTCTTTTGATATCGTTAATTTCATGAGTAATTTGCAAATTTGCAATATTAGGACGGATTTGGTTATGAGGACGGGCATGTTCACGTGCTTGCCCGTGGCCACCATTAACATGTACAATATGTTGGTTTTGGTTCATTTTGTATGTGATTATATCCTGGTTTTCTTAAGTAAAGTTTTTTTTTTTTTCCTCTTCAAAGTTGTGTTGGTTTATATAGAAGTATAAATTAGTCCATTTTAAATTGGAATAATCGTTGCATGGATTTGATTTAAATTGGATAAAGACAGAGAGGTTTTTCATTTTCATGAAAATAATAGCAGTATTTCATTGAATAATGCTACAAAAGCTTATTTTTGAAGAATTGTAGCGTAACTTTTGTTTACAAAATGGCAGTAGTATGCCGTTTCGTGCATACTTCATGACATTACATACAAAAGTTCGGGAAGCGGCGTAACTCAAATTTTCAAAACTAACAACTTAAATACATTTCATTTTGGTTTTTTCTCAAGTGAATCTCTCTTTATGCAGAAGTTTAACAAAAAAAATGACACCAAGATGCATCTACGTAGCCTTCAACGGCAAATGGGACGCCGCCTACAATTATGTTAATCATGAAACCAAGCTAATACTTGTCAACGATGGTGTAAATTTTCAACAATTCACTCACCGTATATTTGCGGGGCATACACAACATACTCGGCAAAAAGAGGCCAACATATGGTTTGACACGGTGAGAAAACATCCAAAGGGATGCGTGTAAAAACGACATTGATCTTCACACTCGCCGTACCGCTCAACAACAATGACAACTCTAAATTCCCGTTTCATATTAGAGTTCAATTCAAAATGCGGAGAACCACCCATTACAAGAACAACATAATGACTCTATCCTAATGACAAGGACAAACCATGAGGAAATTGACAAACAACTTTGCATTGCTTATGAAGAAGACATGTCCGAAATTGGCTTGGATGATGAACAACACAACTTATTGGACATAACCTGGGATTCCACGTGAAAGCAGAGCGAGATAGTAACTCCTAACCATACACCTCACAGCCTACAATGGCAATCGCCAAACATTGAGCAAGTTGTAAACAATGACCTTTCTCAAAGATCCAACTTCAATGAATTCACTTACTCCGAGCATGACAACAAGAGGCAGAAACACAACCATGCAACAAAAGAAAGACACTCAAGAGGAAGAGGATACAAAATGATACACAAATTTTGACACCTAGTGCATCGATTGATCAAATAGAAGTTGGCATTTTATTCAAAGACAAAGATACCGTGAAAAAGTGCATGAATAACATTGCAATTACTCGTCATCAACGTACAAGGTAGAAAAGTCATGCGCACGCAACGGTATTACATCGATGTGTTGAACCAACCTCGCATTTGGCGTTTCCACGCTCAAGGTTCGTAGGATCGAACTTTTCAAAGTAGTTAACTTTGAAAAGAGACATAGTTGTTCAATAAATTTCATCACCTCTCGACATGAGGAATGCAACTTCAAAAGTCATAGCGGAATACATTACGTACCTAGTACGCCATACACTACAAGAGATAACACCCAAATTTGTCATTGAAGAAATGAAAGCGAGATATGGCTTGCACATTGGTTACCACAAAGCATGGCGTTCCCTCCAACACGCTTATAATGTCATAAGAGGAACCCCTTAAAATAACTACACACTTCTACCGCAATATCTTCACGATGAAATTAAGAAATCTCGGACGGTTGCTAACATCAAACGGACCGTCGACAATAAGTTTAAGTATGCTTTTTCGCTATGGAGCATCAATTGAGGGTTGGAAACAACATCAATAATGGTGGATGCAACCTTCGAAATCAAAATACCGCGGTGTGCTCATGAACGTAGCAAAAGATGGAAACAACAAGATATTTCCACTAGCATTTTGCGTACCGAGAATAATGAATCCTACGGAGTGGTTCTTCGGACACGTGAAAAAGGTGTTTGGCACGCGCAAAGACCTATCAATTCTTTCCGATCGCCACGCATCAATTGCAACCGCAATCAAAGAACCGTATCCGGATACCCGGCGTGGAATATGCATCTACCAATGGAGAAGAACTTTGCAAAATGATCCCTTTCTACAATGCAAGAGAACTACTAAGTTTCGTACCTATATGTGATACAACAAATCGACCCAAAAAGCGGCAGAATACGTAGAAGAAGAACCACCGTAGAAAGATGGGCACGTTCATTCCACACCAACAACAAAGGTTGAAGCGCAACATGGACGAACAATGTCGAGACAATGAATTTCACGAGGAAAGCAAGGGAGTTGCCAATAATGGCATGTATTGATTACATCCAGAACAAGCTGCAAAATTGGTTTTACCAGAGAAAATTGGATGCAACAGGACAATCCCATGACCTGACATGTTGGGCTGAAAAGATTCTGCTTGAAAAGATAAGTAGAGGCTTCACAATGAAAGTAAGTACATTTTCCCAACATACTTCAATATTAGTTTCGTAGCAATGCATAGTTTAATTTTAACCAAACAAAAAAGTTATCATGTATAAAGGAAGAACTATGACCCCATTTTTATACTTCATTCGCGGAAGGAAGGCACATTCTTATTTTAACTAGCATGGAATTATGGTGAGGCATAAAGTTTTTTATACTCACAATGAAAGTAAGTAGATTTTACCAACATACACCTCAAATCTTAGTTTTACGAGAAATGTATAGTTTAAAATCAAACAAACACAAAAGTTATGCTTGACAAAGGAACAACTAAGACCCTATTTATAAATAGTTCCTCTTGAAGTGCGACTCAAGAAGTATGCGGAAAGGCATAACTCTCACATAATCCGAAAATTGCCGAAAAAATATCACTCATTTATATTATCAATTTCCACGGGTAGAAAACATAACTCCGTCAAATTTGTTGATGAAAGATGAAGGATATCAATACAATGTAGCGAAGAATATGACTTGTGGAGTGCTTGGAGTTCCAAAACGAGTTCATGCACACCTATGCCATGGCGATTATAGATAAAAGAAGTTTGCCAAAATCTACATACCGTGCGGATCGGTTCAAGAAACTAACAAGAGACATACAAAGGTGAAATAAGAAATCAAGACTCATGGATTATTCCACAAAACATTATGGATATTAAAATAATGCGCTCGATGTTAAAATAAGACCGGAAGAAAACAAACAAAAAGGTATCGCCCAAGAAGAGAATCGACAAAGTACACGTACGGATGTGGTAGATGCAAGTTCTTTGGACACACTAGGGGCAACTCGTAACCACGATCTTTTACCTCTCAATCCATTTTCAAGACATCAGAAGAGGAAATTGTCATCCTAACATCACACTCTTATACATGGTTTATATGAATTTATCTTATGATTCATAATGCGCACTACGCTCGAAAGAAATGGCAAAACTTTGGTAGTACTAAGACGAGATAAGCATCAATCACACATTTATTCTCTCCATTCTTTCTTTTATTATTTTCTTTACTAAGTTGTTATCTTCTTGTTGTTGATAATAAAAAACTATATAAGAGAAAGAGATAAATGTCCCTACATGAAATCTACAATTCTCTACCATAAAACATTGAGGAAAAAGAAAAAAAAAATCATCAAATTTAATTATCGCTTTATAATTTACATCAACAGAAACAAAATTGGTATCTCAAATACTACATCCCCTGGTAAGTTTAATAGATGTATGCCTTGGGACATAACAATATTATTCTCTCGTTGTTTTCATGTTTCAAAGAACCCGGCAGTGTCTTCCGCTTAAAAAATAAATAAGTATGCCGTTAGCGGCATACTTGTTGACACCCAATTTTGTCCCGCCTCTCCTCCAAAATACCTATTTACGCTTCTAATATTTTTAGAAAAATTAAAAAAATATATATTTTTTTTTACTATAATTATTAGCCTCTTATCAATACCGGCACTTCATTATTCTATTACGGTTACTATTATTATTATTATTATTATTATTATTATTATTATTATTATTATTATTATTATTTATTACTATTATTATAATTCACAATTTTTATCATTTCGGTATTTTACCAGCTTACGCACACGCATCGCATTTATCTTTGCATAATTAAATAATAGTGTTTACTTACTGGGGATTTTCGAAATATTATTGCACGGCTATTACAACGCCATTTTTTTTACTATCTGAACATTAATAATTGCATATTTTATATCAAATAATATTTTAACACAAGGTCTTTATTTAAAATGCTGTAGCCCAATCAACCCGTACTATTTTTGGACCAATTCCATAAAACCAACCCACAAGTCATTTTAATACCCAGACCAACACCCTATTCATATACAACCAGCCCAACACTTTAATTCAACTCGACCCATCATTTAAACTATACCCAGCCCACACCACCGACCCGACCCGCCCCTTCACTTAACAAAGGAAACCCACTAGGGTTTCCTTCATTTTCCTCAGCCACGCCGCCCCTCCCCCGCTCCTTTCTCTCTCCTCTCCCACTCTCTCCCTTCTCTCCTCTCACGCTCCCTCCACTGACCCTTGTCCCCCCCACGCTCTCTGCCGCCTCCACCATACCCTGTCCCCCACGCCACTGTCACCCCCACGTTGCCACTGCCACCCACGCTCATCTGTCCCCCCACGCTCCTCTCTCTCTTCGTCATACGAAAACCCTAACAATCCCCTATAAATAATCGTTTCAAATCATTTGAAAGGGGGATTTTCTGGTTCACGAAATTACCCCAGGAGAGGATTTTTGGAAGGTGAAACCCCCCTCAAGAAACGAAGGATCTTTGTGATTTAGAAAATTCCCTCAAGGATTAAAGCTTTTTGAATCGAAAATCTCCCTGAAAAGAACAAGTGCGAGATTCCCCCTATGGAATATTATTCATAGCCGCTGCGAATTTGTAAAGAATAGGAGTTATTTCAGTACCTTTTGAATACCCGAAAATACAAAGCCTTTAATCGTTCAAATTCCCTTTTTAAAATATTAGTTTTCGGTTTTCTTGATGCCATCTCAAAAATACTAAATCCACTCTGTTCTTGCTCGTTCAAATCCAAGCATCGCAAGCTCTAATTTAGTGGTGTTCGAGGTTAGATAGAAACCTTCGCCTCACTTCGCTGCACCCGAAGAAGGTAATTCTCTATTCTTTTTTTTTTTTCGCACTCTGGGTTGTTTCAGTTTGTGATTAAGGCATGTTTAGTTTTAGTTAAGTTAACTTAGTTTAATAAGATAAATCTGTTCACATGTTTTTACGTTAATCTATTGTGTTAAGTATGTTTATGTATGATAATTAGTTCATGTTTAGCTAATAAGATTTGCTTGTGGTCGTTTACATTGTTTAGTTTCAATCCGGATGGTTTAAGTTAGTGTAGGAAGTTGCAATTTGAAATTCAGATTTCATAGTGATACAAGGCCTTTAGGGACAACTGACAGAAATGACTTAACGATAATCCCTTTCATGTGATTCTTAATCTGAGATAGAATCTGAGTTAGCTTTGACGAATCTTCATCCATATGATTAAGATGTTGTTCTAACCTCATCTTTTTTTAGATGCCTGAGTGTTTGGCAGCCTTGATGATACACATATTTAGTTTAAATTGGTTGAGTATAATCCAGTAACTAATCCTTGCACACTGCTTGGTATGACTGATGGTATGCTTGACTTATTATTTTAGCTGGGGCATGTTGCTAGCCTGATAAGAGGTGGGCTATTTAAATCATGTTTATTAATGAATAATAAGTCCAATATAGCATATGCAGCTATGTAAATCATGTTGTCAGTTTGACATGTTAGTTCATTATATTAGTATATCTTAAATCAGATTAGTTGCACCTGAACATGTATCCTGCCCAGTTTGCTAGCATATTTGATGTTAATTTGCCTTCCATTCTCTTCAGGCCATGATAAAAACAGTACACTCTTACACATTTCATTATCTGTAAAGCTGTGCACATTTGCAAATTGCATATAATATAACCTCACTTGCCTCATGATCTGGGCACAACTGATAACATATATGTCCTTCTTTTGCTTCACTACATGTATGTTTTAAATGTCTTCCGATCTGTTTTGTATCCCCCATGTAATGCCTTAACTTCACTAGCTTATTGAGCCATCATGGTGTCTGGAACGCTATGCCTACTTCATTGTGTTTGTCTATTGCATTGTATGAACTTCCATGTATCCTAATCCAATCTACCCTTCCCTACACTTTCGTTGATCAACAAGCATGTTTATGTAGTTATGTGTTTAGATCCATAGATAGGCTTTAACTCTAAAATACTTGTCTTGGTACTTGATTGAATCATTTGGTTAAGATCAGTGGGGATTCAGCTTAAGTAATAGTTGCAGCTTAGCTGCTTCAAAACTGTAGTAAATTAGAATTATTTGTTTGGCCAGAATATCCCTCATCTGAGATGTCCATCTCTTATTAGTTGAATCTAAAAGTAGAATCTCTTTTCTCTCTGAAACAAACTGCACACTCATTATTATCATATGGCTGTAGAGTGTCTCTTTTTCCTTCTTTGACAAGCTGCTAAGTTCATTTTAGTGTAAAACAATAATTTCTTCTAATAATTATGAGTTAGGCAGTTAGGTAAAGAGAAGTTGAGCCCTCTTTCAAAGTATGATCTTAGTATTTGTAAGGTACCAAATTTGGTTTTTGGTCTTATTTAGATAAAATGATGTTCCTGATATTGGTTATGGTTATATACTCAGATTCAATTGAGGTTTAGATAAGCATATAGAGATTTGACCTCTAAACTATGGTGCTCAATGCTGTCTGGTGTAGCTTTGGGCATGTTTTCATTCGACAAAAGAAACTGCCAAATAGTATTGTATTGAGTTGATATGCCTCTATTATGGCCTGTTAATGAACCTTCTTGTTTGCTTTCAACAAATTTGATCCTATTATGGAAGGAATGTTTTATCTAACTCCACAAAGGATGATATGTTAGTATGTGTGTCTGTTTGATGTCTCAGTACAACTCGGCGTAGGTATCAGTGTTCGTTTGTGCTTACTTGAACTGGTTTGTATGTCTGTTAAGCTATTCTTACATGTTATAGGACATTCGTAATCGTCCTCTAATCTAAATGGTGGATCCTGTCTGACATGTGGGCTAGCCAAACCATTATATAGTTGTTTCTTCCTTTTATCTGCTTAATGAAATCAGATCTTCGTGGTGTGGAACATGATAGTTAGAGTTTCCAAATCATATGAAATAACATGATAGTTAGAGTTTCCAAATCATATGAAACTAAGTGTTGGAATAGTATGAATTGTTGAATGTTTGCCCATAAAAAAATCCCCTGTACGTGATGTTGTCAATTTCAGTTTGGTTGGTTTAAACTCTGTGCGTTGTTGCAAGTACATTTCAGTTGGTTATGCATATTTACGTATATTACTGGTATACCTTTATTTGAAACAGCTATGAATATACGGGAAGTATACCGAAATATACATAGTATATACACTATCTGCTGAATTGTTTTGAGTTCATATTTCATATGTTTAACATTATTTATTGATCGTATACTGATCCTTTTCCTTTCGTTTTATGCATGACCATCGCATACGAGTCCGAAGGACTCGTTCTTCTCCCGCGTTCGGAGTTAAAGCCCGACACGATCTTGCTCAATTCAAAAGAAATGGACAATATATAATTTCATTGGGCCTAATAACGTGGCTCGATTCGTGAGATGGGGCTTTAAAATGGGCTCGATCCATTCATTTCTCTCTCTCCCTCTCTTCCTTATTTTGTTGTTGTGTATTTTTATGACTAACATTTTATGTTGTTTTATTTTAGCTTAGATGAACTATAAGGGGATTAGCATAGGAATTAGTTATAACGATGAGTGATTAATTTAAGGGAAATTAAATTAATTCCATAAGTTTTATTCCCGTCTTCTCATATTAAGCTATTTATAATGTCTAGTATTTATTTTATCTGGAATAATTGATTTGCAAAATGACATGACTATATGTTTCAAATAAAAGGGAATCATATTTTTATCCTAAACATTTCAAAACGTCACTAATATGCAAGTATAAACTCAAGTGTATTTTATAAATAACTTTTCAAGTTTAAATCAATCATATATTTTTTTAGCTAAGCACAGTTAGTAAAAAATAATAAAAAGGATAAAGAAGAACCGCATTTTCGTCTACTCATATGCAAACTATCTTTTGCAAGTTTTATTTTAAAATTATATCAACATTTACAAGTTTTATTTTAAATGGCATTTGAAATTCCTTTTTCATGCAAATTATCACATTTTCTATAAATTTCATCCTAAATAGCATTTTATTTAAAGCCTTAGCAATATTTCTAAAAATAGCGTGATTATATTTTTTTTTAAATCTTAGCGATATTTACAAATTATTTTCTTGATTTTTAAATATTATATTTGCGTCTTTAGCCTTAATTAATTAACCTTAATTAATTAACCTAAGTTTGGCCGGATAACCGTATTTAACGGATTCTAAAGGATGCTAACTTTAGGATAATATTAGAATTCTCATTAATGGAGGTTTAGTTAGCTTTACCTTAGTTAATGTTTAGGTGCCCTAATTCACCTTAAAATCAATTAGGTGGCGACTCCTTAAAATAGGCAATATAGGAACCTCCAATATGTTGTACTCCGCTTCAACCCGGGTTAAAATGGGGTATAACAATACTTATGGGCTTTGTTGCTTATAAAACATTTTAAAATCTTTGGAAAATTGGATAAAACATTCGGCACAATACAATTAACACTAAGTTTCACTCTTTCTTTTATTATTTTCTTTTATTAAGTTGTTATCTTCTTTTGTCTTTGTTCGATTGTGGCAAGTTCTACGAACTTAATTTACGCCTGAAGGCGGAACTTCTATTAATAAAATGACAAAGTATCATTTCCCGCAAACTCTTATAACATAACCATCATAAAGTTGTGATGCAAATGGCATAACTTTTGTTTTCAACAAAATAACGACATTACGTCACAAATAATCCCCAATAAATGCATTTTGTCCGGTCAATAACTTCAAAGGGTTTGTCTTTGTTCTTGGTTTTATAAACTTTTCATACGAAATTAAATTATGCCGTAATGGGCAGAACTTCTATTTATAAAATGAGAAACTATGCCGACCCCGGCAAAATTCTATTACAAAACCACCATGAAGTTGTGATGGAAAGGGCATAACTTGGATTTTCAACAAAATAACAGCTTTTATGAACAGATAAGTTGAGATTAAAAATTAACACCATCAAATTACAAAGGGGATTAAAGTTGAAATTTATAACACAAACAAACTATGCAAACTTAATTTATGCCGGAATGGGCGGAACTTCTATTCATAAAATGACAAAGTATGCCGACCCCGGCAAACTCCTATTACATAACCACCATAAATTTGGTTTTCAACAAAAAAACAACTTCCCGTCACAACATAATCCCCAATAAATGCATTTTAATTGGTCAAATAACTTCAAATGGTTTGTCTTTATTGAATTGGTTATGGCAAGTTCTCTTAACTTAATTTTAGGGAATGGGCGGAACTTCTATTTACATAACGAGAAACTATGCCGACCCGGCAAACTTCTATTATATAACAACCATGAAGTTGTGATGGAAACGGTATAACTTGGATTTTCAACAAAATAGCAAACTTTTATGAACAAGAGAAGTTGAGATTAAAAATGAACACCATCAAATTACAAAGGTGGTTAAAGTTGAAATTTATAACACAAAACAAATTTGTACTTTCGAGTTGCATTTACAAAAAACACAGGCGCACCAAAAAAAACAAAATTACATAGTGCAAAAATAACTAAGACAAACTATTTTTTCCTTTCTTCAAAGATCTTGCTCAACTAAAACTATCTATTTTTTTGCTTTCTTCAAGATATTGCTCTCTTTTTCATGTCATATTCACACTCCATATCGTTATGCTCATGATAATCATTTAATTAATAACAGTGGCGTGTCATAACCCTTTTTGGCTTATCTTTCCCATGACAAACCAAATTGATTGACCACTCTTTCATGTAGTCCATCAAACGTAACCATCCCAATCTAAGGATTTTCACCACTAATCAAAGATCATATCGATGCAAACTTGATCAAAAACCGACCACAATTATAATCTACGAAAGTCATAAAAGAGAGATGTTTTAGAACAACGTAAAACCAAAAACAATAAACAAAAATAAAAATCAACAAAAAACAATGGAAAAAGCTAAAAAAGATAAGAATGAAACGTACGATCCTTGCTTTGGAAAAGCAAGTCCTTGAAGGTATATGTCGGTTTCGAAGTTATTGTATGATGGCCGAATAATTGAAAATCATTGACCTCAACAACTTAGGAATCATACCACGAAGAGGCCTCGAGAATGCGAACCAAATGATCATCATTATGATTGAGTGAGTTATAAAGGCCAATTTACGCTCATCAATCATAAAAACGACAAGTACATAGTGAGAAATTGCTTTAGGATCATCGCCAATCCTGGGCGAATAGGAATTAATATTTTTTTCGACATTCTCCCACGATATACCACATTTTCCTCTTTGCCCTTACACAATATTACTCAACAAAATGCATCATCATTTCCAAAACCAAAACATCCGCAAAATGTGTTACCTAGTAAAATAAGTCTCGAAAATGAGAATATGCAGGTAGCATGTGAAATATGAAAGGAGAAATGTATCTCGGAAGGGCATTCTACGTTTGCAAAACCAAAAAGTATGTTTATAGGGCATAAACTTTAATTTCCATAACCAATAAAAAAGACTACAAAAATGTCACCTACTAAAATACCTATCCGAGAATGCTCTAAAAAAATAAAAAGCCATACGTTTACTTGATTGACAATTGTAGATCGTTCATCGTCAAGTTGATTCTTCACACTAGACAAAACACCCCGTATAACGGATCAATAAAACAACACATTACTTTTTGATGTCATTAAATTAATGTTGAATAAGTATGCGGACCGGGGCGTAACTTAAGCTTTGAAAATGAAAACGGTAGCGGTGGAGTCGAACTCATATATGAAAGGAGAAATGTATGCGGAATTTTCATGATTTTAAGTTTTACCTACTAAAATAAGTCTCGAGAAATGAGAACAAGTATGCAAGTGGGCGAGCCCGAAATATGAAAGGAGAAATGTATGCGGAAGGTCTTTAATATTCTACGTTTGCTAAACCAAAAAGTATAAGGGCATAAACTTTAATTTCCATAACCAAAACATAAAGACTACAAAAAATGTCACCTACTAAAATACTCTACCACAAGGCCTCTAACTAAACCTATCCATCATTTAAACAACCAAAAACACAAAAGGCAAAGTACAACTTACATCAACTATTTGAGAAGTAACCCGGATGGAAAAACCGCACGGAAGAACAGGGCACGAATATCGGGGAAATTTAAGTGCAATTGGATAATCAAAGATCTCTTGTTCCGTACCAACAACAACAAAGCATGGATTTAATAAATTTCTTGAATCGCTATAACACAATATAAACGCATCAATTAGACAAAAACACAAAAAATAACAAGAGGAAAAAGAACCAAGAAAAAAGAAGCATCAACAAATGGAAACACATACTTTTTTTCGGCATGGAAGAAATTATCGTTAATAACTTTATAATCAACTTGCTTTGAAGGACCCCAAGACAACATACGAGGAGACTTGGGACCATGAAAACTTGAAAACCCTCGAAAGATGGGAAAACTTCAAACGACCACACATTTAAAGCGTAAGGAAACCACTAATCATATAACGTGTAGATGGCATGCTCTTGAAAGTCTTCACACAACCACGAATCGACCGTACCAACCAATTAAAACTAAGGGAACCCCAAGGATAAGACACTCGAAGACTGTCATCATCAATTATCTTCATTAGATGACCTTTAACAACACATTTTCGTTACGACCCAACAAAACCCTCTCCAATATATAGACCTAGACAAGTCTAACAAAGATCACTAGATCTTTCCCAAAACCACTAGTACGATTACTTGACTTGATCGTAAAAAACTCCCGAGATCACACAACCTTATTCTATCCCGATTTGGAAAATAAAGTCTCAACAATCTATTTGGTCCGCTAGACACAACACTAAAATCGCCAACACAAGAATCCAACCCAAGAATAAGACGGAAAGACTCGGAATCAAATACACACACGCGATCAAAAATCTTAAACTTTAACGCACTATCATTACTAGATGAAAGTTGCGATAAGATCAAGCAATGGAAAATACTATCACTCGGGCGGACATCAACCAAATCCATAAACCTGTCCAAACACACCCTTTTTCAACAACTCCAATTGAGAGACACTCAAAAAGGACAAAATCAAACTAAAAATGAAAATCACCACTCCACATGCCACCTCCTTCAACCCAATGTTCAAACTTAACCAAGGGATGTTCCTCATAAAAGAAAAATTAATGTCAACAGAAACCAAGAGTTTACATAAGAATAAACCAAAAATGAGAATGAAAATAATTAACATATACCATGATAAAAAAATCAGCCCCTAGACTGGTACACAAATACCTGCATAATAGAAGAAACAACCAAAACACATAAGATTGCATAAAAGGCCAACATTATTAACAAAACAACACCAAAACACATAAAGATTGCATAAAAACCAAAATTATTAACAATACAACACCAAAAAACCAAGACACACATAAATTAACTTAATTCATGAAGTTATACCGGAACAAGCATAACTTTATGCCGGAACCGGCATAACTTCAGTTTCAAAAAGCAACAACTCTGCCGGACCCGGCATACGTTGCCTCAGACAAACACATTCTTCACAAAACCTAGATTATTAAACAAAAACAACAAAGAACAACATAAAACAACATTCCTGAGACCAAACTTCAAAGATTCAACAAAGAGAAAACCAAAACGCATATCAAAATTAACTAAAACATATTACGACATTCATAATACGACATTCAAAAAACCAGAATATATACATGGGAACGAAACTAAAGTTCAAAAAATCATAGACACCGTAACAAAAATACTATAATTTTAAATCGAAAAGGATAAATTAAATATAAAAAACGACGAAGACAAAGATATCAATTCAACATAAAAACAAATATTGAAACGAGCAAAATATCCAAATTCGTACCTAAATTTTAGAACAGATAACACAGACACAAAGCAGATGAGGAACGAAGAAGCAAAAAAAAAAAAGAAAAGAAAAGTAACTATGCCGAAATAGAAAGGGTTTTAATGGGATAAGGGTAATTTCGTCAAAAAATATTCATTAAACAGCGTGCGAGGGGCAAAAATTAAAGAAGGCATAAATGAAGGGCAAAATATAAAGACCAGCCGAAAAGAAGGGCACTCCGCGCAAAAAAAAGAAAAAATAAGTTGAGGTAGCCCAACTTATTTTTTTTGGCTTATAAGTTGTTTCCAGCTTATAAGCTGCTTTAGATAAGCTAAGCCAAACGAGCCCAATTATTTTTTTAGGCTTATTTTAAGCACAAAATGACTTTAATTTTTGACCAAACACTAAAAAATTTGAAAACGACTTATAAGGAACTTATAAGCCAATCCAAACGGGCTCATAGTTTGGATTGACACGAAATTTACGAAAGAAATGAAGACTTGTCAAACATGTGATCTTAGGCATGTCATAACATTTATGTGGTTATCAAAAACTATTTTACATAAGTAAGAGTGTAATCACCTCAAAAAAAGTGTAAAATATTTTATATAGAAATTAGTAGTGTTTGGCCGGAAGTATGACAATTTTGAGTGATTGGTATTTTCTAGTACTATTATACATACGTGATACGTATAGTATAAGAATATTGTAGTTACAAAATAAAGTGTAAGTAATCAACCAAAGTATTCCCTTCGTCCCATATTATTGGTCACTTTCTCTTTTCCACGCCCTTTAAGAAATCATAAATGAAAGTATTTTTTTACTATATTACTCTTATCTTTCTCTAATAAATTACACTCTAATCAATATTGTTACTTTGAAAAATAATTAATGTTCAGGATAAAATAGGAAAAACTTAATTAATTATATCTTAATTTTGAAAATGGACAAGTATCTTGGGACATATATTTTTAGTAATGTGGTCAACTAATATGGGACGGAGGGAATACTTTTCACTCCCAATTTATTGACATCATTTTCATTTCAATTTGTTCAAAAAAAAAATATTCTGGGCCCACAATACATTCCCCTTAATACATCTCTTTTTTACTCAATCAATTTGTCATTCGCAAGCATAACTCGCATTTGCCTACGACTTATCATTTGGTTCCTTCCCTTGTGTATCTAATCCGAGCTTTTTGATTGTTGTTCAAACAAGTGATGATGCAATAAAAGTATGAAAACCTGCATCATTTTTGGGGCAGGGGCAAAGCTAGGATGTCGTAAAGGCTTATCCGAAACTCTGTCGTACAAAAATTACACTATATATATAAAGTTATTTTTTTTGTATGTATATTTAATAAATGTTAAATCTCCTTGAATTCGTCGTATGTTTACTTCGTTATATTTTGAATCCCCTAAGCAGGGGCGGATCTAGGGGGACAGGAGGGTGTTCACCTGAACCCCTAAAAAATTACACTGTATACATAAGGTAATATATTTATTTATTTTATCATTAATGAGATAATTTAGAATTATATAAATATTTAATAGTAGTATTTATTTTGGACGAGAAATTTTAAATTTTTTTCTTTCTTAAACTTCGTGCTTAGAAAAATATCAAATTGATTAATGACCGAAGTTCCAAAAATTCAATCTTGGAGTTATCCCTCGATGATGGGTAACAGTTAACAAAGGGAAAAGATCACGTATTCCCATTGGAGGCAAAATATTTACCCGCCCTCGCCCGTTTTACTTTTGCACCCCTAAAAAATTAAAATTATTTATCTGAAATGTCCCTAAAATTATGATAGATATCAACATGGTATATAAATATACTGAGATGATATCATGGAAGACTGGTTCAGTCTTTCTCTTAGTCCTCTATGATACCATCATTTTATATACATATACTGTGATGGTATCATGGAGGACTGTTTGTGCCTTTGATGAGACACTCCTCAATCCTTCACGGTATCATCGTGGTATATAAGTATATCGAGATGGAATCATGAAGGACTGCTTCAGTCCTTCTCTTAGTCCTTCGTGATATATATAAATTGTAATGGTATCATGAAGGAAGTGTTTTGGGTGAGGGGTACGTCGGGTAAATACTTTGGGCTGGGCTGGGCAGAAACAAAAATAATTTGGGGCAATTTGCACGATTATCCTTATTTGTGGGTGGTCTTTCATTTTTGCCCTTCAACTAATACCCTGAGGATCTGGGTTCGAACTCCAACTCAGTAAAAAATAAATTTGCAAGGCAGGTTTCGTAGTAAAATTAGGTGTATTCGGGCAAAAGTTAGGTTTTAAGGCAGAGTTTGCCTAGATCTAATTTTAGATAAATGTTAGGCCTTAAGGCAGAGGTTTAGCGAAAACCTTGCCTTGCGTTATTCTTTTTTGTTTTTTTACTAAGCGGAGATTTAAACCCAAAACTTTAGAATATTTTTGATCACTTTTTAAGCGAAGGACAAAAATTAAAGTCCATCGCCTTTGAAGGAAATCGATACAAAAAAATGAATAATTTGAGTGGGGCATAGACGGGTAATTAATTTCAATCCGATGGGTGGTTAGTGTTGTTTTCCCTTAAACAAAAGTGGATATTATGTAATTAAGAAAACACAATCATTTCTCCTTTACCAAGTGTCCCATTTTAGTATATTCCATCATCCATACGGAAAGAGCTTCGATTCTGTTCGTTCGGCTGTAAATTGTCAGATATACTCCAAAAGGTGAAAAATTTCCCTGAGCTATATAGCCTTTATACCAAAACCAAAATAAACTTTTGGCTCAATCTTTTGTTTGGCACGCGTTATAATCTGTGAAATTTTAGATTAATAGCTTGTTTGGCCAAGCTTATTTTTTTCAAAAGTATTTATTTTTTTAATAAATATTTATTTTAAAAAAAGTGAGGTGTTTGATCAAGTTTTTAAGAGAAAATAAGTGCTCTGGAGAGTAGCAGAAGTAGTTTTTCAGAAGCTAAAAAAATAACTTTCTTAAAAAATACTTTTGAGAAAAATACACATAGAAACACTTTTTAAAAACTTAATCAAATACTAATTACTGATCAAAAATATTTTTTAAATTAATTGACCAAATACAAATTACTTTTAGCTAAAAATACTTTTTCAAAAAGTACTTTTAAAAATAAATCATTTTAGAAATTTGGCTAATCAGGCTGTAAGTTTGTGATAAAATTTACATTTGTATTTAATTGACGTACGACAGTCAACTCATCTTATCAAATTTGAAATTATTTTATCTTAACTTTTTAAGTGCGATAAATTAAGAAAATACATCTCACCAGAACTCGCCAGAATCAATTGTGATTTGTGAAGAAAATCAATCTAACTCAGTTTCTTGATTAGTGTTTCTTGCCAAAAAGCATATTCACAGAATAATCTGAAATTGTACCAATCAAGAAGCTAATATTGTTGCCTAATACACTATAGTTTAATCATCAAATGTATTTATCATTACTCTGAATGTCTCACACTCCATTCCTCCATCCTGCCATGGCTGTAATCTTGAAGAATCATTGCTTATTAATCACTTTCTTGTTCCTCTGTTGTTTATTGCCATGGTGGCAGGTAAATGGGTTAAAATCACCATTTAATCCAAATGATATTTTACCACTGTTACCGAGACAGGTTTCTTGGCCTATCGTTAACTCACTTCATAGTGCTGTTGACCTGTTGCCTGCTTTTGTTGGGGCTGCTTCAATTGAAGGGAATAATAGTTTGGAGTGGAAAGGTGCATGCTTTTACAAGAATATTGCTTGGCTGGAGCTTCATAATAAGTCTAACAGTCAATTTGGTGGTGGCACCCTTCATATCAAGGTATCCCCAAATCTGTATTTGGTAGTTTTTTCATTGTTTTCTTTTCATTTGAGTGTTAAAGGTTCAAAAAGTGAATGCAGAGTCAAGATTTGAAGTTTATGGGTTCTGAACTGCCATCGAATCCATAGCTCCTTTTTGTTACTAGGTTCGCTATTAAATATTTATACATATTTAGTGAAGAACCCGTAAGGGATATTCTACCTATGCCCATGCAACAAACTAGTTGCAATAGCTATTTTTCAAATTTCATATTTTTTTTTCTGTATCTTTAGTTTGGTTTTTCATATATCGTAGTTCTTGTTCTATGTGTATATTGGAGAGTTTGGGGATGAAGTTTGGCAAATTCAAAAGTTTTAATTGTTTGCATCTGGATTAGGAAGATGTCTTTCCCTTGTTTGGAATTTTTTGAGTTAATCTTTGGGGAGCCTTGGCGCAACGGTAGAAGTTGTCATGTCACTAGCAGGTCATGCGTTTAAGCGATGGAAATAGCCTTATAACAATTGACCTACTGTGGTTTCAGCCCTTCCTTGGACCCTGCACATAGCATAAGCTTGGTGCACTGGGCTTCCCTTAATCTTTAGGTGATTCCTGGATTTATTTAGCTAATGACTCCTTGGAGGCTTGGAGCTTCTCTGGAAGATACTTTTGTTGTTAAATATCAATTGATTTGGATGCCAGATTGATGGAAATTTTAGTTGAAGTTAAACTTATCTTGATCGTTTGCTCTACTCTTCTTCATGGGAAGCTATGAAAGTTGATTTTTATCCAACTAATGCAACTCATTGAACTTACTGCATGCTTATGGACAAGAGGTATCTTTTTGCGAAATCCCAGCCTTTGGACTCTTTGCATTGACTATATGTTACTTGTATTTAGTTGCAACTATCTTGAGCTTGGAGAAGCTGCAAATGCAGATGTTATTGGACTGAATGTAATAAATGAATTTTCATCTATTTTGAATGGAAACCTTTTGAAGGCAAAATTTGTATACATTATTAGTAATGATTATTTGTTCTCTGCCTAAGTATATGAGATGCAGCATTGATGAAATAACTTAAGGATTTTATTTTGAACCCCCTTTATAGTTCTTATGGAATCTTTCTTTTTAATGCTTGGATGGAAGAGTTCCTTTTTTAATCTCAATGCTTGACCATTTCATGTCCCTTATTTTTGTATCTATATTTCTATTACAATATTATTCAGGTCAGCAATGCACACAGTTGGACATGTATGGACCTTTACATCTTTGCAACCCCATATCGTGTAACATGGGATTACTACTTTTTGTCTCGTGAACATACCCTTGTAATCAAAGAGTGGAAGTCTGAAGCTGAGTTAGAATATGTGAGTCAACAACCTTTAATCAATGAAACTAATTGGTCATTGATCCGAGCATAAATTTGTTATCGTCTAATGGACCAAACTTAAATTGAAACAGGTCAAAAATAGAGGGATCTCAATTTTCCTATTGCAAGCTGGAATGTTAGGAACACTTTCAGCATTATGGGATGTTTTCCCCTTGTTTGTGAATAATGGATGGGGCGAGAAATCGAATATTGGGTTTCTCAAGAAACATATGGGTGCTTCATTTGAAGAACGTCCAAAGCCGTGGGTCACAAACCTTACTAGTGATGACATTCATTCTGGAGATTTTCTTGCTATATCAAAAATTAAAGGTATCTGGGGCGGTTTTGAGACTTTGGAGAGATGGGCAACAGGATCTCATGCCGGTCATACTGCTGTTTGCTTGAGAGATGCTGAAGGAAAACTATGGGTTGGCGAATCTGGACATGATAATGACAAGGTGGTGTTTTATACTATTTTGCTTTCACATGATTTTATTCCTTGGCAATTGCTCTTTGTTTCTTGGGTAGCTGCGTTTACATGCTCACCTCCCCAAATCCGCTACCGACTAACTCAATTAACAACAACAACAACAACAATTGGAGTCTGGGGAGGGTGGGGTGTACGCAAATCTTACCTCTACCTTTGTGGGGTAGAGAGGTTGTTTCCGATAAACCCTCGGCTCAAGAAATGAGTTTCTCAAAACAGGTCTGACAAATACAAGAGTAGGAAAAGCTATGATGAAAATATCGAAGAAAAGAATTGACTGAAAGGAAATGAAGGAGAATGGAGATGGATAACTGGAAGGAAATGAAGGAGAATGGGATAGATAAAAAATGTGTCGTACTGGAATGTTTTGAAGATAGTTTGCTGATGTTTAACTCACTGTTGCTAACTATGTATGTTCTTCTCTAGTTTTTAATAGTGTTATAAAATGTCACTGATTAACATCACATTTGCTTCTCTCCCCGTAGTTTAGCACGTTATTTTACAAAATAAACAATCATCGAGACAGGAATTTACAAACATTGAGAATTCAAATTCATAATTCCAAGTAAATTTATTGTTCGATGACTAATTTTTGCACCAATTTCGTTCGTTGCATTTCCTTTCAGGGAGAAGATGTGATTGCTATATTACCATGGGATGAATGGTGGGAGTTTGAGCTGACAAAAGACAATACCAATCCACATATTGCAGTGCTCCCTTTGCACCCTGACCTCCGAGCCAAGTTTAATGAGACTGCTGCTTGGGAATATGCAAAAAGCATGGCAGGAAAACCTTATGGTTACCACAACCTAATATTTAGCTGGATAGACACAATTGATGGAAATTATCCCCCGCCTGTGGATGCTCATCTGGTAACGCATGCTATTTTCAGATTACCTTCTTGCCAACTTTTTGTTTGCCCTATTATCTTGAAGGTTTTTTCTTCCATGCATACTGTTACTTTCTAAATCCGAGTATAGTCATCTCTGCTATGGCTGAACTATGTCCTTTCAAATAAAGAAGATAATCACAATTCACAACAAACAGCTAACTTAGACATCAGCATATTTTGTTGATCAGCTAATGCAGTAATATTTTTTTGTGGGCACACGAAGTGAAATTGTTGAACTGAATTTATTTCACAGACAGACTATTGAGCAGCCTTTGTTATCGAAACAACAGAAGACTCCGAACTTTTGGAATTATTATTCACGAATGAATTGGTAAAGCCAACAGAAAGATTTGATTCTGACTTCGTAGAGCCAGTGCTGCTGTTGCCTGCGCGTAGGGCCGTCCCCCACTCCCATCCTGGGGCGCTAAGGGGCTTTTGTTGTCTTAAGAGCTGCAGGTTGCATGTTCTGAATACTATCTAGATTTTGAAAAGGGGTATCAGTTTTGAATTCTAGTGTTGTGTTATCTGTGACTCCCCTGGAGCTTCATTTGACTGCTAGAAATGTGCTACTTATTATGATTCTAGTGTTCCATAGAATTCAACAAATTATGCATGTGTGCTTAAGCAGTAAAGATTTGATAGATTTAGTGCCTTATGAGAGCTGAAAATGGAATTTGTTTTGGTGTAAGAAACTTGAAGTACCGTTTGATTATGAATGAGCTTGAAATTCTTCTATGAGATGTCACGTTTATATATGAAATACAATTGAAAATAGAAACTTGGGAATGATGAAGGGTGACTGATCGAAAAAGGAAGAATGACACTTACAAGAATTAGAAGTGATAGACATTTATGGATAAAGATGGATAATTGTGGCACTTGGGTTTTGTGTTGTGGATGGCTTCTATTATTTCTTGCTGCATTTATGAAATTACCCTTTTTTTTTTTTTTTTTTTTTGGGTTATTGTTAACATTTATCGCTGGATGGTGCAGGTGGCTTCTGTCATGACTGTTTGGAATCAAATAGCGCCTGAATATGGTTCTAACTTGTGGAATGAAGCCTTAAACAAACGACTTGGAACTCAGGTTATATTATTTTTTAACTCACTTTCATGAAATGCCTCTTTTCTTTGAGACGATTAGTGGACAAAATACTCTTGAAGCAGCTGCTGGGTATAAAATTAAAAATTCTGTAATTACAAAGGTTGATGTTATTAACTATTATTTGGCCTGAAATATAACGTTCTTTATGAACTCTAAGATTCTCAAGTGAAAGAAATTTGAATGTTAAACTTCAATCATGGACTTGATAAAATTCAATATTGAATGCTGGTCCGTTTTGTTACACGCAGAACCTTAGTCTTCCCGATATACTTGTTGAAGTTGAAAAGCGTGGATCCTCTTTTGCCAAATTGTTGGCTATTCCCGAGCAGGATGACTGGGTTTATACTGATGGAAAGTCAGCATCATGTGTTGCTTTTATTCTTGAAATGTATAAGGAAGCAGGACTATTTGGTGAACTTGCAAGCTCAATTCAGGTTACAGAATTCACGGTGAGTCCTTCATATAGATTGTGAAGTATTTTTCATTTTCCTGCTTTTGGTTGGTTGCTTGGTCATTTGCCTGAGAACTGTACTTGATGAATCTGAAAATGCCTTTTCATTTTTTCTGTTTAACATATCTGTCTCTCTAATGAAGTATATTACACTTGTTCATTCCTATTATCTTCTCATCTTCATCAATTCATATGCTAATTCTAGTTATTTCACAAGTTCCAAATAAAGTGTCTCAAAAATGTGTCTGTTGTCGAATCCTTAAAATATTATAACTTTTTTCCTATAATCTTGAATACATTTTCAGTATCTTATTGCCAGCACGGTAAAGTTAGGAATATTTCAACTTGAATAAACTAGCAATAGTTCAATTCTAGGGAAGTTACTTTTTATCTTCTGTTTTGGAACTGCCTGTGTTTATATAAAACTGTTCCATCAATATTTGCTCATAGAAACCACAATTCTTTCATTAATACTTATATTTTGTTGGACCCTTCTGATTCAATCTTAATGAAAACCACATTGAAATCTATGTTGGACTCGAGTTATAGAGTTTCAGGAATTAATGTGTATTAACAAGTCTTCTATTTTTGGAAGTGCAGATAAAAGATGCTTATACTCTCAAGTTTTTTGAAAACAATTCAAGCCGGTTGCCAAAGTGGTGCAATGCCGATGACAATGTGAAGCTTCCATTCTGTCAAATTAGAGGGAAGTACCGGATGGAATTACCTGGATACAATAGTATGGATCCTTACCCCCATATGAATGAAAGATGTCCATCTATGCCTCCGAAATATTACAGACCTCAAGGTTGTTGACAAGGTTTACCCCATCTCCCTTGTAATTATTAGAGGTCAGCATTGTTGAAGACATAATTAAGTAAATACAAGTCAGCTTCCTCTAACAGCTTCAACTTTTAGACGAGATGGTCATACACATCAACAAGCATGTTGGGTAGGAGTATAATTTTTTTACTCATCAGTTCTCGAGGAGCTGCACATTGCCTAGGATATACGAGGTTGCTATTATCCATAGATGTTGCTCTTATTCAAGAGTTTGTACAAAGTTTGGTCTTCCATTGCTTCTTCAATGTTGCATATTCTAGAATGCTTCCTGACAATTTCCTTGTTTTTATTTAGTTTTATACTGAATGGGGTTGGGAAAATGAATCCCAAATAGACTTGCACATACAGAAAAGAGTTGGTATTTGAAGTGAATATTAGTTGTATCGTTATACCTTCTACTTCAGAGATCTACACTCAACTTTTCATTGTAAAGTTGCCTCAACTTTATTGAGCAATGGACATTCTAAATGGTGTTAAAAGGGCAAAAACACGCATACAAGAGCAACACGTGATGACAGAAGATAACGAGATCAAGGAGAGACAGAGAGGTTATTTTGATGAATGTTCAACTCGAACCTAGACAATAACATTTAGAGCCCGTTTGGATTGGCTTATAAGTTGGCTTATATAAATTTGTTTTATTTTGAGTGTTTTTTGGCCAAATTTTAAAAGTCATTTTGTCTTAAAATAAGCTCAAAAAAATAATTGGGACCCATTTAACTTAGTTTATCTAAAAGCGAACATGAATTTGAAAAAAATTTTATAAGCCGCAAACATTTTAAGCTATAAGCCAATCCAAACGGGCTCTTAGACCTTGCATGTTGTGTACAATAGAAATTTTAGTTGCACTCGTAGAATTAAGCTGACAGAGGTCTAATTTGGGGTGAGGTAAAAGAGAGAGGAGATTTTGTTCCTCTTTTTCACCTGGTCAAAAGAATGGTACTATTAAATGAAAGAGAGAGGGAGAGAGAGTGTAGTATTGAAGTATCAACTGATAACAGTGAGAAGTTAATTTCAAGAATTCAGTATTGGAGCTTTCCCCCATATCAAGAATTCAATGTTGGAGCTATCCTCATATCAAGAATTTAATATTGGAGTTGTCCCCATAAAAATGGTACAATAAATTTTGTCCTTGAAAACAGAAGGGGAATGTAGTTACCAAAATAAAAGGAAAGGAAAACCAAAAAGGGAAAACACACCATTTTTCCCTTTCAAAGTAGGCCAATAATAAATCCATCAACTCTCCTTGTGGTACCATCAATTGTCGAGATGGGGTGATTAGTACCTATTAATCTTCAATTAATATTTTTGAGTCACAATCTTGAGAATGAAATTATCTTCGTCTGAGAGCGCTTTACTTTCAAAATGAAAATTTTCGGATTATCAGACCCAATGTGAGTACCGGGCGCTGAGCTAAAGACAAAAAATAGCTAATCCAAGCAGTTTGGAAATACTCACTTTTTTCACTGTTCACAGCAGCCTTTCTTGCCAACAAAATGCAAGTCAAATCCAACTATAATGCGCCTGTTTTGTTTTTTAAGCACTCTCTGGTTGATTTATTACATTTTAAATGATAATTTTTCTTTTTTATTTATTAATAAAAGAAAGATATTTTTGTATTTAAAACTTCAAATCCATCATTTTACCTTTATTGATATCTTCCATTAAATTGGGTATGAATGGATTTTTTTTCCAAGAACTTGTGTCCAAGCAAAATTACGTGATCATGATGAAGTATTTGCTACAAGCTTATTCGCGGAATTTTCTTTCCTATCACTATTACGTAGTGTAGACGAAAACGTAAATTGACAAAATTTTAAACAAGGAAATTAAAACTAAGAAAGTGGCCCATTTCTTTCTGGATTAAAATTATATACTGTAAATAAGGGCAATTTGGAGGATTGTTCTTCGCTGGGGTGGTCTTTAATTTTTGTCTCTCAAATTGGTGGTCTTTAATTTTTACCCTCTGCCTTTATAAATTCTGCCTTTGGGCCTTAAGGCAGAATTTGCATGGCCAATTTTGCAAATTCTGCTCATGCAAATTCTGGCTTAAGGCCTTAAGACAATTTGCAAAGGTAGAGAGCAAAGTTAAAGACCAATTTGAGGGACAAAACTTAAAGACCACCAATTTGGAGGGGAAAAAATTGAAGACCACCCCAAATGAAGGCCAATCCGCGGAAAAAAAAAGATTTGAAGCGACCGCGACATAATTGATTAAAATAAGTTTTTTTTGGCGCGGATTGTCCTTCTTTTGGGATGACCTTTAGCTTTTGCCCTCAAATTGTTGGTCTTTAATTTTGTCCTTCCCTTAAAAAGGTGGGCGAAAATACCCCAAGATTCTGGGTTTGAACCCCCGCTCAATTAAAAAAAAAAAAATCGCAAGGCAAGACTTTTGCAAAAGTCTGCCTTATGCGTCAAACTTTGCCTTAAAGCAAAACTAAAAGTCTGTCTTATAAGACAAAGTCTGCAATCTCCGGTAGACTTTTAGTTATGCCTTAAGGCAAAGTCTGCCGTCTCCAGCACAGGTTCTATGTAACTTCGCCCGAATAGGCATAGGTTCATAGCAAAATTATTATTATTTTCGATTCTGCTGGGTTTCAAACCCAGAACCTCGGGATATTTTTGGCTACCTTTTTACGCGAAGGCCAAAAATTAAACACTAGTGAATTGAGGGCAAAAATTAAAGACCAGCAAGTATGAAGGACTATCGTGCAAATTGCCTCTAAAATAATATAAGTACTGTATATCCGGTCGATTAAGATCAATGAAATTAATTAAATGAAATGGGTCAAAACTGAGAAAATAACAAAAATTGGTCCCTTGTGTTTGATGGTAGGTTCAAAATAGTCTTTTAAGTATGCATTAAGCAATTTTGGTTCTTAAAATTTGCCAAAGTTACACTTTTAGTCTCCATGAAATATTTCCCAAACTTTGTTTGTTAAATATGACGGGGATTATGAAAAAAAAAAATTAGCGGGAGCTCACATTTAGAGATATAAATTTTGTAATTTCTACTATTTCTGGTTTATTTTTAAAAGTCGATGTAATTTTTTGAAATGTAATTTCTATTTTTTCTATATCTTTAATGTACAGTGTAATCTTTTTGTTGATATTTATGATTAAATCTTTGAGTTTATCTATTTCCGTCGTGAATATAATGAAAGCGAAAGTGTGAACTTTCAACAAACTTAAAGACCAAATTTAATTCATACTTAAAAAAATATTTTAAACCTATCCTCAAACATAATGGGAACCATTTTTGTCATTTTTCTTGGTCAGAAACTCGAAATAAATGAAATTGGAAAGATCTTCACGTATAAGTAAACGAATGAAATAAAGTTAGAACTTAGGAGCATGTGGAACAAATTTTTTGTCAAAAAAGAAAAAACATCTATTGAACAAACAAGCTTCCATAGAAGACATCCATGGCTACAATCTTGAAAAATCACAGCTTTATTACTTTCTTGTTCCTTTTTCAGCTCTTACCATGTCATATACATGGGTTTAAAATACCATTTAATCCAGAAGATATTCTTCCATTATTACCAAGACAAATTTCATGGCCTATACTAAACTCTCTTCACAGTGCAGAGGACTTAATGCCTACTTTTGTTGGGGTTGCTCCAATTGAAGGGAATAATACTTTGGAGTGGAAAGGTGCATGCTTTTACAAGAATATTGCTTGGTTAGAGCTTCATAACAAGTCTAATACTCAATTTGGTGGTGGCACCCTTCATATTAAGGTATACCCCAAATCTGTTTTGGTACTTTCTTCATTGTTTTCAAAATTTCATTTTGTTTTGCTGTATCTTTTGTTGTTTTTCTTATATAGAAGTTAGGCCATGTTTGTAACTTTTTGGGTAGCTACAAGGCAGTATGGTTCTTTCTTGGGGAGTTTGAGAACAAAGGTGGTTCCAAGATTTGAATTTTATGAATTCCCTACTAACCTCAAGTTAATATATAACAATATATGAGTTCACAGTCAAATGTTTGTAGATATATAGTGGATTCTTAATACATACTAGCGACCTCAAGTTAATAAACCAAGAATATATGAGATATTTAGTGGATCTCTTATTAATTATATAGGGCTTGGGAAAATGCTATTGGGTTCACGTGAATGCATAAATAGTACTGTAGATCAGCTGTCTGGGAATATAGTTTTAGCACATTTCAATTTTGTTCCTTTTCGTAAATTGGGTCTGAAAGATGACATTTTTCCTTGTGTTTAGTATTTTTCGATAAGGATTAGTTGTTAGTGTTACACTTACTTATGGTGTTTAACCAGTAGACTTATTAGTCTGGTTAGAGACTTGTATAAATATTGGATCCTCTTGCTTTAGAGAGGAGAATCCATAATTTGCCTTGAAATACAAATTTTGTACTTGTATTGGAATTAAATGGGCCCAAATGGAGCAGAATGGATGTAGAGGATTCATATAGCTGAACACAATTAGCTGGGATTGAGGCATAGTTGATTGATTCATAGATTGTGTTTAGATTTTTTTCTTTTTGAGTAAATTTAAGTGGAATATTGATGTAGGTGATTCCCAGCTGGACCTGAATATCTTTTGCTATTAGATATCTGTTGATTTAGTTGCCAGATAGATTGGAAAAAGATGGGTGGACATCAAAAAACTTAATCTTGATTCTTTGCTCTACTCGTCTTCATGGGAAACTCTAAAGTTGACTTTTGTGTGACTAATGTTATTCATTAAGACTTTTTCGCACGCCATGGACGAGAAGTATCTTGTCTCAGAAACCCAGTCTTTGCATTGACTATATTTTGGTAAAATTTAGTTGAAATTGTAGCTCAGCTATGTTGGAAATACCAACATTGTGGTGTTTGTTGAGAATGGAAATATTGTGGAAGGCAAAATCTGTATGCATTATTAATTTTTGTTATTCGCATAGTATATGGTATAGATTATTGATGAAGGTTATAAATTGTATTTTTTACCTGCTTTATAATTATCTTTGTGCCTTTTCTTTTTCAATGCTTGGATGGAACGAGTTCCCATTTTTAGTGTCAATGCTTTATCTATCTTCTCAATATGTCAATGTTTGTATTCCAATTAAAATATTTTGCAGGTGAGCAATGCACACAGTTGGACATGTATGGACCTTTACGTCTTTGCAACCCCATATCGTGTAACATGGGACTACTACATATTGTCCCGTGCACATACTCTCGAAATCAAAGAGTGGGAGTCTCAAGCTGAATTAGAATATGTGAGTCCCAATCATTTCTTAAATGAAGCTAAAAGGGCACTAGTTTGAGCATAATTCATGAGACTTTAAATGAAGCTAAAAGGGCACTAATTTGAGCATAATTCATGAGACTAACAATAACAACAACATACCTAGTGAAATCCCACAAGTGGGGTCTGGGGAGGGTAGAGTGTACGCAGACCTTACCCTTACATTGAGCATAATTCATGAGACTAATGGAATAAAATTGAAACAGGTCAAACATAAAGGTATCTCAATTTTCCTAATGCAAGCAGGAATGTTAGGAACTTTTTCAGCACTATGGGATGTTCTCCCTTTGTTCACGGACACTGGATGGGGTGAGAACTCAAATATCGGTTTTCTAAAGAAACATATGGGCGCTTCATTTGAACAACGTCCGCAGCCATGGGTCTCCAACTTTACTACTGATGAAATACATTCTGGAGATTTTCTTGCCATTTCGAAAATTAGAGGTCGCTGGGGTGGTTTCGAAACTTTAGAGAAATGGGTATCTGGAGCTTATGCTGGCCATTCTGCTGTTTGCTTGAGAGACTCCGAAGGAAAACTATGGGTTGGCGAATCTGGAAATGAGAATGATAAGGTAGTGTTCTAAACTATCTTGTTTTCAAATTCTGTTATTCTTTGGAGAACTGGAAGATTAGAAGGAGAATGGTGAAAGAAAAAATTATCTCATACTCTAATTTCTGCAACATTTGCTTGTCTTTCTTATTGTGCTAGGCTAATAGCATTGTATTAACTTCTCATTTGCGTATCTCCTACCATCCTTTAACGTGCTAATTCTACAAAAAAATCATTATCCAGATATAGAAATCACAGCTTTGAGAATTCAAATTCAAGATTCAAAGAAATATAACTGTTCTAGGACTTATTCTTGCTAGAATTTTGTTATTTGAAAATCCTTAGACATTCAGTTGTTGTTTACGGGAATTATGTAGTTCTATATTACTTTCTCCTGTATTTAATTCTATGTAGAAGATTGGTACTTTTCCACTATATATATATATATATATATATATATATATATATATATATATGTGTGTATATATATATATATATATATATATATATATATATATATATATATATATATATATGGTGTCGTGGTGCCGGCTTTCACGCACCTCAACTAATTCCACGTGGTACCTGTTACCTCCCACAAATACAGATGCTAGGTAACTCTATCCACCAAGGCTTGGACTGATGGGAAGAAATCACCTATTGTTTTCGCCTCCACCTCTATCTTTTTTCTTTCTTTCTTTCTCTTAACATGTTAGTAAAACATTCCTATCCTTATTTTGAGGAAATGCAATTACTTTAGCCGGAATTATCTTTATTCTGGAAATCCTTATATCTTTTGTCGCTTATAAAGATTATTTAATTGTACATTATTTTGTAGTGTATTTAGCTATACTAAGTTACTACCATCCACTATCTCTTTTCATACTTTCTCGTTCATATTTGTTAAAAACTTCAAACTTGTGCTTAGGGAATTCTGGATTTTCAACAAAGTAATAAGGAGCACTGATAGCAAATCAAACGTTTAAGGAATAAAAAGAACTTCTCCAAATGAAAAAAAAAAAAAAGAGGAGATAAAAGTGCTACATGTTGGAACAATTGATTAAATTATTAGAGTGATATTCAAATCAACAAAATAAAGGGAAAAAACATCTAAAGTTTTGTGATTCTGTTCTGGCAAGTGACGCTTTTCTGGAGTGTACAACTTTAGATATTAGTATGACTATTACTCCCTCTGTCCCAATTTATGTGGCGCCATTTCCTTTTTAGTCTGTCCCAAAAAGAATGTCATCTTTCTATATTTAGAAACAATTTAACTTTATGAGATGATTTACAGCCACACAAATATCTAAGGATTATTTTGGACCACAAATTTCAAAAATCTTCCTTCCTTTCTTAAAGTCCATGCCTAGTCAAATGGTGCCACATAAATTGGGACGGAGGGAGTACAATGTTGACTTCAAATATCATGTTATATGAGTATCATATTAAAAGTTATGATCCCTATTCAACATTTGCACAAACTTTAAGCACAATTAACTAGGTAACGGCTTGTGAGCATGCTATAGACACAACATAATATCCCAAAGCGTTAAAGATATAAGAAAAACTTTAAGCATGAATGACCATATATTTAGTAACGTAATCTCTATACCATATTTGCACCAATGTTATTCTTCATATTTTCTTTCAGGGGGAAGATGTTATTGCTATATTGCCATGGGAAGAGTGGTGGGAGTTTGAGCTGACAAAAGATGATTCCAATCCACATATTGCGTTGCTTCCTTTGCACCCTGACCTCCGTGCCAAGTTTAATGAAACTGCTGCTTGGGAATATGCAAAAAGCATGGCAGGCAAACCTTATGGTTACCACAACTTAATATTTAGCTGGATCGACACAATTGATGGAAATTACCCCTCACCATTGGATGCTCATCTGGTAATGCATATTATTTCATATTACAGTCTTGCCAATTTTGTGTTTACAACATTATTTTGAAGCTGCTTTCTTTCATATGGTCCTTTACTTCCTGATTCCTCTGGTTTGCGACTGTAGTCAGCTGTTCTTTGCTGAAGTATCTCCTCAGAAATAAATAAAATAATTACAAAGAGCGCGTAACATAGAGCTTAACGTATTTAATTGCTCAGCTAGTGAAATAATATTGTTGGCACATGAAGTGAATTTGGGTAAATGCATGCATTAACACACAGACCATTCAGCTGCAGGTTTCATGTATCGAAAATTTCTAGATTCCCATAAGGGTATATCCATTTGAATTTTAACTTGATGTTATCATCAATTTCTTCTCACGGAGCTTCATTTGACTGGTATAACATTCTATTATGAGTCGAGTGTTCCATAGAACTCCACAAAGTATGCATGTGTGCTTAAGCAGTGAATAAATGATAGGTTAGTATCTTGTGAGTGCTGAAATGGTATTTGTTTTGGTGTAAGAACTTTGAAGCACAATAGTGTCATGAATGAGCTTGAAATTACTCTGTTTGATATCCTATTAATATGAGAAAGACAACTGAAATCAGAAATTTAGGAGGATGAAGGGTGAGGGATGGGAAGAAATGATAATGGCTAGGGGTGGAAAAAATAGCCCATAAAAACATGACCCGCCCAACCCGTCCAAGTACCAGTTATTAGCTCTACCCATTTTAGCCCAACCCATTTCAGCCATCTAAGAATTGGGTTGATATCTAGCCCAAATCACCATGAGAAACCTTGTTAAATATTTTAAACAAGACATTCTTTTTATGTGATATGTTATATATAGCCATAATAAAAAAAAATAGTTTTATTAGGTACTGTAAAAATTATAAAAGAACAACAATATGGAAAGCAGACCTTATCCCTACCTCGTGGAGGTAGGCTGTTTTCGAAAGACTCTCGGTTTGAGTGCATCAAATCAAAGTAGTTATGAAAGAGGAAATATGACAGTGAAGAAAACATGGCAACTAATATGGAAAGCAGTACAAAGCATTCAAAAAAAGAACACTAACAACAACGAAATAGTGCGATAACCGAAACGCAAAAACCAACAGATGGTAACAGATAACAAAAAGCAAGAAACTACATTAATAAGGCTAATTATACAACAGACCACCAAGCCTAATCCCGCCGAAAAGTGAGAACACTCAACTACCTACTAACCTTCTACCCTAATCTGCAACCTCCATACCCTCCTATCTAAGATCATGTCCTCGGTAAGCTGAAGCTGCATCATATCTTGTCTAATCACCTCTCCCCAATACTTTTTCGGCCTACCAACCTCTATCTCTCCTCATACCCACCATATCCAACCTCTCACACATCCTCACTAGGACATTTGCGCATTTCCTCTTCACATGCCTAAACCATCTCAGTCTCGCTTCCCTTAGCTTGTCCACCACGGAGGCCATTCCCACCTTGTCCCGGATATCCTCATTCCTAATTTTATCTCTCATAGTATGAGCACACATTCATCTCAGCATCCTCATTTCCGCAACTTGCATTTTCTGAACATGAGAGTTCTTGACTGGCCGCATTCCCCCCATATAACAAAGTCGGTCTAACCACCATTCTGTAGAACTTATCTCTAAGTTTTGGTGGTAGCTTTTTATCACACAAGACTCCGGAGGCGAGCCTCCATTTCTTCCACCCCCGCACCAATATGATGTGTGGCATCATCGTCGATCTCCCTATTTTCTTGGACTAAGTTTAGTAAGAAACAATTATAACATAACAAACAAAGATGTGGGTGGCATCATTATCATGGTCATATTAATCATTTTCCCTAAATTATTTTCGTAATAATGGAACTAAGCAAGTATCAATGCAAGGCATTTTAACTATTATAGAATAATGGGTTTGGTCGTCAACCCACTTTTCTATAATAGTAATAAAAAAATTAAGATGAGGTCCACGTGAAGAAGTAGGAGACAATTGCTCAAAAAAAAAAGGGGACATTTAAATAATGATAATAAGAATGGTGGTACGCTTGGAGAAAATTTAAAGAAGAGAAATTCAGAAAAAAGGAATAACGATTTAAATGAACACAAAAACCGCTAAAGAAGTCATAAAACCAAAAGATTTAAAACTTATATCTTTGGGTAAGGATAAAAATGCACTAATTTTAGACACATAGTCTCACACAAATAATGAGAATAATATCAAGAAGATGAAATATAAACGGTCAAGAAACGTATACACATATTAAAATGATGAACATACTTAAAAATTTAATATTAGTATGCTAACACATGAAAGCGCTTTTCGGTTGTTGTTTAGAAAGAGATGATGGCATGAAACTCGATAGGAGAAGGTGTATTTCAAATCTTTCAATTGGAGAACCAAACTGAGAAAGTCATATATGGGAGAAGCGGACTAAGTAAAATAATTTATTGATATTTTCAATTAATTGAATTATAATACTTTCTGTAATAAAAATTCCATAATTGTATTACTAAAAGGACACCTCCTAATTTATGTGACATAGTTTAATAATGGCTTTGAAACTTGTGGTCTAAAACAAGTCATAGATAGATTTAAATGATTTCATTAAAGGTGTAAGTTAAATGATTTCTAAACATTTATAGATACTATTTTTTGTGTTGGGCTTTCATCATCTAGTTTATAGATAAGGTGGGGTCATTGTGGCACTTGGTTTTTTGTGTGTTGAATAGCTGCTACTGTATTCTTGCAAATTGAAAGTGGTAGAGTGACCTTGCTACCATGATCCACTGAGATTCAGCCGTGTGTCGTTCTCCTATTTGTATTTAAAAAAATTAATAAAAAGATTCCTGCAAATTAAAAATTAACCTGTTATTTTATGTAGTTGTTGCTGATGTTTCAGTGATGTGTGGTGCAGGTTGCTTCTGTCATGACTGTTTGGAACCAACTACAGCCTGCATATGCTGCTAACATGTGGAATGAAGCCTTGAACAAGCGACTCGGAACTCAGGTTATGTTTTTGTATGATCACAGTCATGATATGCCTCTGTTTGTTGAGATAAAAATAGTGGAAAAACACTATTAAAGCAGCTGATTAAGTGACAAATTTAAAGAATATCAGAATACTTTATTCACAAAGGTTGATGACATAAAACCATTGTTACACTGAAAGTTTACTCTGCTTTGTTAACTCTCATATATCTCAAGCAAAATTGGTAAGTTAGTGTAAACCTCTATCATGGACTTGATATATAGCACGACATGCTGATCCATGTTGTTCCATGCAGAACCTTAGTCTTCCTGATGTTCTTGTGGAAGTTGAAAAGCGTGGATCCTCTTTTGCCAAATTGTTGACTATTCCAGAGCAGGATGATTGGGTTTATAGTGATGGAAAGTCAACATCATGTGTTGCTTTTATTCTTGAAATGTATAAGGAAGCAGGATTATTTGGTGAACTTGCAAGCTCAATTCAAGTTACAGAATTCACGGTGAGTTTTTTATTCTTTATTTTCCACTTCTTCAGTTGGTTTCCGGGGCATTTGCATGCTATGTACTTAGATGAATCTGACACTGCTTCCTTATTATTTTTATTTTTTTTGTTTGATGGCTGGTTTTTTTTTTTTGGGGGGTGGGGGGGGGTGTGTTGGGGGTCACATGTCTGTATCTGTAGTGAGGTATCTTTCTCTCGTTCTTCCTATTATTCTTCACATCCCTGCTAAATACATATTTTCGCCAATCCTTGCTCCAATTCTGTTAAGTTCCAAAGAAACTATTGTACTTAATTGTTTGGGTTGTCTAAACATAGTGTCCATTGTCCACTTCCCTAAAATAGAAACTCTTTTACTGCACTGTTTCCTACTTTCAGTATCTTGATGCCAAAAAACGTAAAAAGTTAGGAACCAATTTTAAACCAGAAGTATTTCAATTCTTAGAAAGTTATCCAATCTTCTATATAAAAATCGCTTGTGTTTGTGAAACTATTGCATCGATTTTTTATCATTGGAAAAAAAGAGAACTACAATTCTTGCATTACTTGTTTTCTGTTGAACCCTGGGGCCTGGTGGTTCATCTCATTGAAAAACAAAAGGAAGTCTCATGTTGGATTCAGCTTCTAGAGTTTGAAAAGTAACGTATTTATTGCTGGGAGTGCAGATAAAAGATGCTTATTCTCTCAAGTTTTTCGAAAACAATTCAAGCCGGTTGCCAAAGTGGTGCAATGCAGATGATAATGTGGAGCTTCCTTTCTGTCAAGTTCGAGGAAAGTACCGGATGGAATTACCTGGATACAATAGTATGGATCCGTACCCCCATATGAATGAGAGATGTCCATCTATGCCTCCGAAATATTACAGACCTCAAAGTTGTTGACAAGAGTTTCCCATCTTCCTTTGTTTATCAGAGGTTAGCATGTCGCATATAATTCTTCACTCATCAGTTCTCAGGTTGTTGTACAATTCCCTAGGTACAAGGTTGCTGATAGACATATATGTTGCTCTTATTTAAGAGTTTGTACAGAGTTTGGTCTTTCAGTGCTTCTTGAAAGTTGCACAGGCCAGAATGCTAGCTTGACAAGTTCCTTGTTACTGAATGAGCTTGGGAAAATGAATCCCAAAGACTTGTAAATATGAAATAGAGTTGGTATTCTAAGTGAATGTTAGTTGTTCCTTTCTGCCTTCAAAACCTTAGATATCTTCACTCAACTTTCCATTGTAAAGTTATCTTAACGCTAACCCCAAATTTTGAGAAGTTACCTGAGAATCAAGTTACTTACTTTAAAAGGAGTAACAAATGTAAAACATGACCATGAAATTTTCCATCTTTCAATCCAATTTTTAGCCTTCAAGTTTCCAGAAAAAGTTGTAAAACTTTAAACCGTAAAGCCTAAATCTAGAAAAATATTCCTATTAAAAAAAAAAAAGAAGGAGATTTTTGCTTATGCTTGTTCAAAGTTTCAATTTTTCACATCCAATGCTTAGCCCTCAATTCTCGAATATAAAGTTCCAATAAATGTGGCTGGATAGTCCGACCTTAAAGCGTACATCTTTTAACATGAATACATAATAATATAGGGAGTATTCCCCTTAGGAGTCTTGAGGTTTACAAGCTCTGCTGCCTCTTGAAGAAGCATGTAGGATTAAATTTGTTGAATTAGAGAGGTTTCCTGGGAATTATTTGAACGGGAAGTCCTTGAGTTGGTGTTGGCGTTGGATCCCTGCTGAAGAAATCATCTGTACAGCATAGCTTCCATGTGAAATGTGTCACTAGGTAATGGATTGTAACCAAAGTTTCCATCTTTGCAAACTCATATCCAGGACATATACGGGCTCCCCCTCCGAATGGAACAAAGTTGTAAGGAGCCAAAGATGCTGGGGTCTCAAAGCGATCCGGATCAAATTTCTCTGGTTCTTGGAAAATGCTGCTATCCATGTGTGTTTTAGCCGTTACCCAGAATATCTATGTGCAGCCATTAAGCAGTGGTTAACTTCAGATTATGCCAATCAGAAAAATAACAGAGTTAAGAACGGAAGATCAAAGATGGGAATTTTGATCTTACTTGCCATCCTTTCGGAATGAGGTAGCCTCCGTGCTCGATGTCTTTTACAGTCTGCCTGAAGCCTCCGAAAATTGGAGGGAACATTCTCATTGTCTCCATTGCCACTCTCCAGGTGTATTTCATCTTGCCAAGGTCTTCCCAAATTAGGGACTCTCCAGGTGACTTGCTCTGTGCAATCTCTTCTTGCTCTGCATTCCCACAAGCTTATTTAGAAGAAACCCGAAAGGCAGAGCGAATCGAGTCTGAATGAAATTCAGATGGTTTCTTACCTTTAAGGACGGCTGCATAGACGTTTGGATTCTTTGCTAAAAGCTTACTATGAAAGTTATCAAGATGGATGAAGTGTCATGTCCAGCAATCATGATGAGCATGACATTATGAATGATTTCATTTTCAGATATGAGTTCTTGATTGTTCTCTCCACCGACGCTGAGCAAACAGGTGATGAGATCCTGGTGGGATGAAGCTAAGTTGTTGTTGAGCTCATGGCGTTTCTCGGAAATAAGTTGTTTCAGCATTTTCTGGACATCTTTGCTTGCCTGAAGGCTGCGATTGAAGCGCGTAAAAGGCAAGTTTATAGGGATTGACCATATTCCTTCTATCATCTGCTGGAAATGATGAACCATCTGGTCTCTTCGCGCTCCACGTTCAAGCCTGAAAAGGAGAGAGCAAATAATGTTGAAGGTGAGTGTCTTCATCAAAGGTAATACCTACCATCAACACCATACACAAAAGTTAGTTGTAAATGTCTAAGGTTGCATGCAGCACCCAAGAGTGTGGCCTAGTGGTCAATGAAGTGGGTGAGAACCATGAGGTCTAAGGTTCAAATCCCAACAGAGGCAGAAACACTAGGTGATCTCTTCCCACCTGTCCTAGCCTTGGTGGACAGAGTTACCTGGTACCTATTGCTGGTGAGAGGTGGCGTGTATCCGTGGCATGTATCCCATGAAATTAGTTGAGGTGCACGTAAGCTGGCCCGGACACCATGGTTATCCAAAAAAAAAGCATAAGATTGCATGCAAGAATAGTAGGGTGGTCCATGACAAACCTTAATTATTTGCTTGCCTTCCCATTAAGTCTCAAGGTGGATTCTGACTTCGTCGCCCATCTTTCTGACATAACGCTTCAGACTATCTGGCTTCAAGAATGATAGAAGGGCATCTCTAACCCGTTTATGACCTGCACCGTTGAGTTCCAAAAGGCAACGATCGCCCAGAATCATCTTGACTGACTGTGTCTGCTGGTTAGTGAGGACAGAGGCATCACTGGTAAATACAAACTTGTTAGCAGCCTGTCCATAAATGAATACAGTGGGTTTGCCAAAGAGGCTTAGTTTTGAGATAGGACCATATTTTTGGACTCTTTCCTCGAGCCATTTCTCTGCTGTGTTGGCTTTCATTGCTCTTAGCAAGCCAAGGCTTTGACCGATGATCGGAAATCCAAGGGAACCTGGTGGGACCCTCTTCGATGATCTTCTCCTCTCCGAACAAGGAGAAGGAATACCGGCAGTAGAAATAGGAAAATCATTAAGATAATGTTCATGATTGGGGTGAATAAGGAAAGAGCTTAGAGGTAGTAGGTTTTTATATAATCTTCTCGTGTTGTCGACTTCGTTGGTTACTGAAGAAGTATCTTAGCTCCATTATGGTATTCCTGAAACAAAAATATGCCCCATCTTGAGATACCAGAACATACTTTCCTATATGGCTGTGGATTGTGGTGTCTAACTGAACGACATGTCCAAAAAGAATGGTATTGGTAAACATAACTCTTGTGCTTGGTTTTCCACTAAAAACAAGTAGTGCAAAGTCCAAATCAATCATGTGATGAAAGTGGGGGTGATCTTTACTAAGTTGTGTGGCTGGAAGGACGTGCTTGTTTTACATGAACTATTCTTCTTATTATATGTTTTGCTGTATCTTTTGTATACTTGAGATGCCAATTATTAATGTGGCAGGGTGGCAACAAAATGAGAGCCTCGATTTCTGATGCAACTATTAAGCTATACTGTTGAAATTTAACCCTGGTATGTAGCTCCTTATGTGTAACACTACCCTTTTAAGCCATACGGCTTGAGATCCATATACAGTTCAAAACTTGTTGAGCTTCAGCAGAGCGAGTATACATAGCAAATCGGCAGAAGAAGATCTATTTAATCAATATGAATCAATAAGGTCGTTGATGATGAAGTCCATTGGAGCAAAGTGTCCGAACGATGATCCGATAATTGTTTTGCTGTGGCAACAAATGTGACTCATTTACTTGTGAGTTATAAAGTTACACACTTGAAACTTAACTCTAGTATTTAACTACTTAAGTGTAACAGTAGAATTTCTAGTAATACTGTTTGAGACCTATATATAGATTGGAGAACAATATAAGCCAGTAACAGCACCAGATGCTTGATGAAAATTTGTAAATGGTTACTAGTGATAAACAAACATCAAAATAAGAGTAGCTCCATCGAATTCTATAAAATTAAATACAATAATGTTACATTTCAGCCGGCTGTATGCATCAATGCATAAGAATTGACCTCTTCTCAGTACATACAGTATGGAATTGAAACCCCAAATAAACAATCAGATGGTATTACTCAGTCTTAGGTGGAAAATGGTTCCCTCCTGTGGCAATTTTGTACAGGTAAAATCCAGTCATGAGTGCACTGCAGAAACGACAGAAAGAAAAAGATGAATATAACAGATACAAAGACTTTTTCATAGTCGAGCTGCGCAAGCTGGCCTAGATATAACGATTATCAAGACAAAAAACAGAGCAAAAGACTCTTTAAATGATCAGTTTAGCATTGACAGATTCTCCAGATAAGAATGGCAAGCAAGATTCTTCTCTATCAACTATCAATAACAACCATTAACTCAATAAGAAACTATATAGTGCCCATTAAATTCTTGTGTAGCTTTCATTTTTTTTTAATATTTACACAAATTTCTATACATGCAAATCATTAGGTTTTGTGGGGCATAAGACAACTCGTCCTGCAAAGGCTAGACAGAAGGAATTGAGCTTCCACTCTTCTTTCACCTAATTTGCTTCATATTTACACAAATGATTAAATGAGAGATAGGGTCCCCACACAACTTTCACTCTGCATTATTCACCAAAAAAGAATAAAAAGGAACACAAGTGTAACTGCAGGTCTTGTGCATGTTACCTTAAAGCCTATGTTACTCAGACAATTCAAAAATGTCGACGGGCGTGTCAGATCCGACACGGGTGCAACAACATTTTTGGAGAGTCCACGCAACATAGCTTAAAGCTATAATAACAGCAGTACATGTTGACACAGATAGAAAAGTATAAGATAACTAGTGTGTATTCTCTATTAATACATGGAACAAACAACAGGACTGAAGTCAGTTCTGTTCTTCTTATAATATAGCAAGAGTCTGAAAAAAGCAGTAAAGATAAGCAAAATTTTCATCCACTCAACAAAATCATCCTGTCCCATAGTGCATGGGATGAACTTTTGAAGCAGTGAACTGTTATTTGTGTATTACGGTTAGACACGGAAACATTTTCTCACTATTATCTGCTTTAAACAAAATCTAACAACTTCTATAAAAATAAACATTTAGTTTGCTGCCAATGTAGTTCCAAATAAATTTGTCAGACCACACAAACCTAGTATACTTTAAAAGATAGACAAAATATAGCAACCGCGAAGCAAGTTGACTATAAAACCAGTATTGCATGCTTTTCATTTGCAGTTACCTGATACCAGCAACAACGCCAGCCGGCATTATTTTTGAAGTTTGCATGTACCGTTGTCCCATAACCCATGTTAACGTGGCTGCACAAGCTGTTTGGAACCAAATAAAGTGAGTGGAGATACAACACGCGTTTATAACAAATAAAGCAATCCATTGACAGAAACAAAAAAGATAAAATTTTGATTTTTCTTTTCTGAATCAGAAGGAAATCATGCTGCCCTCAAACATAACAAAAACTCAATACATTCTCTCTGCGTCTGCATTTCTCATCAAACTTTGAAGCAGCAGCAGATAAGCACCACATCAAGTAGGAAACTACAGAGTTCTGATCATTAGGAAAAAGCTAGATTTAAGGTCAAAATAGCTTATTATAGTCTTAAATGTACTCCCTGAAAAGCTTCAAACTTGATGAATGACTGTTATTTTTCAGTTAATGTTCACTGGGAAAATTGTATTTCTGAACATTAAGAATTGCACTTGACACAACTAACTGGTAGAGTCCAATAATATCAGAGGGATCCATTCAAAGGATTGCCGTGACTCTTTGGGGCTTTGAGCAATACTTCCAATCATTGTTGAAGGAGATGCTGAGAGGAAACGTGCATAATCATTTATCTTTGTTTTTGGTCTTGTTTATTTCATCATATAACGTGATATTTTTAAAGTTCTCTTTGATAACAGTTACTCCTCCTAGAGAAATAGGAATGGTCATATCCCACCCTCTATTGATAATAACAAAGAAACCAAGCACAAACAATGAACTTAGGGATCTGAAGAAACCACTTTCCCTATTCAACAGACAGGAAGGAATTATGTCTATCTGAGGCATCTAGGCATTCCATTATTTTTCATGCACTTAAAGCAACAAAAGTCTGCAATTTTCTAAGTTTGTTTGCACACTTTGTTTCCCCCACCAGTTCTCAATGGGATTGCATTTCACTATCAAACTAGGTGAAAGCAAGCCTACTTTGTTGCATTATATATAGCTAAACATTCTTACTCTTTTACATTATTCGCATTATATATAGCTAAACATTCTTACTCTTTTACATTATTCTTCCTCAAATTCTCGTCAACAAATTGCAATCTAGATCAGGTGTTCGGAGAACACCAGCCTGAGTTCCCGTATTCACTTTCCTAAAATAGACTTGTCAACCACAGGAACTTCATATTTTGCAGCAATTTCCAACTAAACTTCTTTGAAACAAACAAGCAGATACTGGAAAGGTCAATGAAGCCTAAGGAAACCTAATCACAATTAGATGCTAAACTATGAGACCTTCCTGAGACCTTCCTACAACAGTTTCCAGATAAGAACAAACAGTTCATAGTAAGTTTTAGATGCAAACAAAAGAGTCATTATTACTATTATTATTATTATGAAACAAAGAGACAAACACACAAGAAGAAAGGACACCAGGGTTGCATCTCATTTATGTTCAGGAGAGGCAGTCAATTTCTTATTCTTGAAGAGGAATAATACTAAATCAGAACTAGTCTTAATACCCTTCAGATCCGTAGAACAATAAGCATAAACGAGAGGCCATACACTATGGAGAACTGTTATTCAATACTATGTCAGCACAATATAATAGAAAAGACCCAACATTGACCAACATGAAATGCAGTTTTATTTAAGGAAATGAAAAAAAGGGTAATACCAGTTTCAAGAATCAAGGCAAAGTAAGAATTTTTGCGCTTATGGAATGCTTGCAGGCTCAAGTAACCAGCTAAGATGAGAGCAAATCCAGTACCCACACCTCCAGCCAGTGAAGCTGTGCTTCCTTTACTAGCATATCCAATAACACCACCACACAATAAAATTAACCCATAAGGGATCGTGAAGCAAAAATCATGCATCTTTTAACCAGCAAGATTTGATTTTTTTGCAAATTTAGCCAAGATTTCAGTAGATCAAGCAAAGACAAAGACTTTCCCAAGTTTCAAACTTTAGATTTGGCCATGTGGGCTCAATGGAATATAAAACTTGTCCCTTCTTTTTTGTCTTAAATGACCTCAATATTTGTTCTTGAATGTACTTACAACATTAAGTACAAGAGGGTAATATAGTCAATGTACTAGCTATAACTCCAGAGTGCTTGTGTGCACCACGCTCTACATCTTATTTCTTCATCTGTTTCTTCTTTTTCTTCCGTAATTTTCCGGGTCGGGTCACTTCTGACCCGTTTCCTTTTCGACCATACCCGAATTCTTTCTCCATGCAAGTGCAATTCAGAACTCGGGTCGTTTCATTTTCAGGAGTTAACCATTTACTTGCCCGAAAACACCCCTTACCTGTTCAAGTTCAAGATTTGTCTCAAACCCTAAAAATGGTGACTGAATCGGGTCATTCAAAAAGATCCATGTGCCTATCATGCTCAAAACCGACCCGTTTTTGTCTCTGCACTAGATTGAAGACCCCATGTCTTGAAAACTCTGTGAGGGTAACAATTCTTCAACACAGTTTAGAAAAAAATCACCCTTTAAATTCAACAAGAATTGCTTGTATAGGCCTGAAAAATTTGTGTGTAATTTCAGTATCTGATGTTAATTATGAAGCTAAGTTTATCATACATTTGCTCAACTCAAATCTTGAAATGAGTTCTCAAAATTTGGATGAAAATAGTAGCATAAACATTAAAGATTCCAACTTTGATAGTAATTCTGCTGTTTCTCTATATAAAGACTCCAACTTTGATAGTAACTCTGCTGTTTCTTTTACCATAGAGAAGTATGGTACAATTTGTTCCTTTCAAAATCAAGATTTCAGTAATTTGTTTGGCTCCAGTGCTTCTATTGATGATATTCGAAAAGGGTTTTTAGTAAAAAAGTTACAGAGAAAGCCATTGGATCAAGAATTGAAGGAATTTGAAATTACAGTTTCTCCAGGATCAGTGCTGTTATTTCCAAGTGAGAATTCAATTGGCATGGAAGAGATAGATTTTGAAGTGAAGAATTTGATTGTACTTGATGGTACATGGGCAAAAGCAAAGAGAATGTATAATGAGAATCCTTGGTTGAAGATGTTGCCACATGTGAAGTTGGATGTAGAGAAGCTAAGTTTGTATAGTGAAGTGAGGTGTCAACCTAAAGCTGGATATTTGTCTACCATTGAGAGTATTGTATATGCTTTGAAGGGTGTTGGTGAAGAAGATTGTGAGGGATTGGATAATTTGTTGGATGTGTTTGAGTCCATGGTTGGAGATCAGAGGAGATGCAAAGATGAGGGATTGAAGCAAAGAGTCTCCAATTGTGACTAGAATTTAAATGGATGTTCTTAAATTCACTGAACTTTGTTTCGATTACTAGTTGAGATTATCCAAGCCTGTTTTCAGATGAGCATGCTAGTACTAGGATTGTTAAATTTATGTTGTATTTTGTACCAGTGTACTCTTATGATTCTTGTTGCTTTTGTAGCAGCTAGCAGCTAATGGTCTTTAGTGTGTTAATGAACACTCTTTATTAGTGCTGTGATAATTCAGACAACAAGAACTGTAAGAAAAGGAAAAACAAGTTTAAGACTAGTCAGGCCTTTATTTTTGAATTTAAAGTTCCAATAAGCGTGGCTGGATAGTCAGGCCTTACAGTTTACATATTTTAACATGAATACACCATAATATAGTAGTACTTGCCTTCGGAATCACAAATTTGATGTCAATCCCAGTCTAGGCAGGAAATTTTTACTATCCTTTTAACAGCAATATATCAAAATATGGAGTCTTGAGGTTTACAAAACTCTGCTACCTCTTGGAGAAGCATGTAGGATCAAATTTGTTGAATTAGAGAGGTTTCCTGGGAATTATTTGAGCAGGAAGTCCTTGAGTTGGTGTTGGCATTGGGTCCCTGCTGAAGAAATCATCTGTACAGCATAGCTTCCATGTGAAATGTGTTACTAGGTAATGGATTGTGACCAAAGTTTCAATCTTTGCTAACTCGTATCCAGGACATATACGGGCTCCCCCTCCAAATGGAACAAAGTTGTAAGGAGGCAAGGATCCTGGCTTCTCAAAACGTGCTGGATCAAATTTCTCTGGTTCTTGGAAAATGCTGCTATCCATGTGTGTTTTAGCCGTTACCCAGAATATCTATTTGCAGCCATTAAGCAGTGGTTAAATTTGGATTATGCCAATCAGAAAAAACAGATTACTTTCAAAAATAACAAGTTGAAGAATGGAAGATCAAAGATGGGTTTCCTTAATCAGGTTGAAGAATGGAAGATCAAAGATGGGTTTTCTTAATCTTACTTTCCATCCTTTCGGGATGAGGTAGCCTCCATACTCAATGTCTTTTACAGTCTGCCTGAAGCCTCCGAATACGGGAGGGAATATTCTCATTGTCTCCATTGCCACTCTCCAGGTGTACTTCATCTTGCTAAGGTCTTCCCAAGTTAAAGACTCCCCAGGTGATTTGCTATGTGCAATCTCTTCTTGTTCTGTGTTCCCACAAGCTATTTAGAAGAAACCCGAAAGATAGAGAGTGACTCGAGTCTGAATGAATTTTGGAGGGGTTCTTACCTTCAAGGACAGCTGCATGGATGTCTGGATTCTTTGCTAAAAGTCTTACTATGAAGGTCATCAAGATGGATGAAGTGTCATGTCCGGCAACCAAGATGAGCATGACATTGTGAATGATTTCATTTTCAGATACTAGTTCATGGTTATTCTCTCCACGGATGCTGAGCAAGCAGGTAATGAGGTCCTGGTGGGATGAAGCTAAGTTGTTCTCAAGCTCGTATCGTTTCTCCGAAATAAGTTGTTTCAGCATCTTCTGGACATCTTTGCTTGCCTTGAGGCTGCGGTTGAAGCGCGTAAAAGGCAAGTTTACAGGGATTGACCACATCCCTTCTATCATCTGCTGGAAATATTGAACCATTTGGTCTCTTCGAGCTCCACGTTCAAGCCCGAAAAGGAGAGAGCAAATAATGTTGAAGGTGAGTGTCTTCATCAAAGGTAATACCTATCATCAACACCATACACAAAAGTTAGTTGTACATGTCTAAGATTGCATGCAAGAATAGTAGGGGGGTCCACCCAAGGGTGTAGCCTAGTGGTCAATGAAGTGGGAGGAGAACCATGAGGTCTCGGGTTCAAATCCAGCGGAGACAAACACTAGGTAATTTCTTCCCATCTATCCTAGCTTTGGTAGACAGAGTTTACCTGGTACCTGGTTTTGGTGGGAGGTAGCAGATATCCTATGGAATTAGTCGAGGTGCGTGCAAGCTTCCCTGGACACCACGGTTATCAAAAAAATAAATAGTAGGGAGGTCCATGACAGACCTTAATTATTTGTTTGCCTTTCCAATAAGTCTCAAGGTGGATTCTGACTTCGTCTCCCATCTTTCCAACATAACGCTTCAGAACATCTGGCTTCAAGAATGACACGAGAGCATCTCTAACCCGTTTGTGATCTTCACCATTGAGTTCCAAAAGGCAACGGTCGCCCAGAATCATCTTGACTGATTGCGTCTGCTGGTTAGTGAGGACAGAGGCATCACTGGTAAATACAAACTTGTTTGCGGCCTGTCCATAAATGAATACAGTGGGTTTGCCAAAGAGGCTTAGCTTTGAGATAGGACCATACTTTTGGACTCTTTCTTCAAGCCATTTCTCTGCTGTGTTGGCTCTCATTGCCCTCAGTAAACCAAGGCTTTGACCGATGATTGGAAATCCAAGGGAACCCGGTGGTACACTTTTGGATGGTCTTCTCCTCCGAACAAGAAGGAGGATTATCGGGAGTAGAAATACGGAAATAGTTACGATTATGTTCATGATTGAGGTACAAAGGTAATGTGTTTAGAAGTAGAAGGATTTTATATAATCTTCTTGTGTTGTCTACTTTGTTGGTTTCTGGAGAAGTATCAACTCCATTAGTAGTGGCGGAGCCACACTATGCCGAGGGTGTTCATCCGAACCCCCTCGGCGGAAAAAAACACTGTTTTTACAAGGTTAAAATTATTTTTTATGTATATATAGTAGATGTTGAACCCCCTTAGGCTTCTTCGTATGTTTACTTTTTTATATTTTGAACCCCCTCGACGGAAATCCTGGCTTCGCCACTGTCCATTAGGGTATCCTGTAACAAAAATATGCCACTTCTAGAGATGCCAAACTATACTTTCCAGTGATTTTGGATTATAGTATCTAACTGGACCAACATGGCCAAAAAGAATAGTGTTGGTAAACATAACTGTTGTGCTTTGTTTTGTATTAAAGAAAAAACAAGTAGTCCAATGTCCAAATCAATCATGTGGTGATCTTTACTAAGTTGCTTGGCTGGAAGGAACTGCTTGTTTTTGTGTGTAATTTCAGTATCTGATGTTAATTATGAAGCTAAGTTTATCATACATTTGCTCAACTCAAATCTTGAAATGAGTTCTCAAAATTTGGATGAAAATAGTAGCATAAACATTAAAGATTCCAACTTTGATAGTAATTCTGCTGTTTCTCTATATAAAGACTCCAACTTTGATAGTAACTCTGCTGTTTCTTTTACCATAGAGAAGTATGGTGCAATTTGTTCCTTTCAAAATCAAGATTTCAGTAAGTTGTTTGGCTCTAGTGCTTCTATTGATGATATTCGAAAAGGGTTTTTAGTAAAAAAGTTACAGAGAAAGCCATTGGATCAAGAATTGAAGGAGTTTGAAATTACAGTTTCTCCAGGATCAGTGCTGTTATTTCCAAGTGAGAATTCAATTGAAATGGAAGAGATAGATTTTGAAGTGAAGAATTTGATTGTACTTGATGGTACATGGGCAAAAGCAAAGAGAATGTATAATGAGAATCCTTGGTTGAAGATGTTGCCACATGTGAAGTTGGATGTAGAGAAGCTAAGTTTGTATAGTGAAGTGAGGTGTCAACCTAAAGCTGGATATTTGTCCACCATTGAGAGTATTGTATATGCTTTGAAGGGTGTTGGTGAAGAAGATTGTGAGGGATTGGATAATTTGTTGGATGTGTTTTGAGTCCATGGTTGGAGATCAGAGGAGATGTAAAGATGAGAGATTGAAGCAAAATGTCTCCAATTGTGACTAGAATTTAAATGGATGTTCTTAAATTCACTGAACTTTGTTTGGATTACTAGTTGAGATTATCCGAGCCTCTTTTCAGATGAGCATGCTGGTACTAGGATTGTTAAATTTGTGTTGTATTTTGTACTAGTGTACTTTTATGATTCTTGTTGCTTTGTAGCAGCTAGCAGTTAATAGTCTTTAGTGTGTTAATGAACACTCTTTATTAGTGCTGTGATAATTCAGACAACAAGAACTGTAAGAAAAGGAAAAACAAGTTTAAGACTAGGAAATTCAAATGAGTGAGCAGAAACTATTCAAATTAAAAGAACTAGGAAGTCCCAAAAAAATAGTGGTTTTAAACTTCATTTTTACAAAATCAATCAATGTCATAATACAAACCACTTAAGAAGATGCTAGAAGTTTTGCTGTAATTGAGACTCAGACTCAAGAGTAGTTCCCATTGGTTGTGAGTTTTGTCTGGTTTGCTAATCAGTGTATTATTTTATTTGAGAAGTAATTTCTCTTCAAAAACTTGTTTAAGAAAATACTCATAAAATTTCTGAAACAACAATTATCAAATACTCTGTTACTTTATAAAAACATTTCAAAAAATTGTACAAAGATTAAAGATACTGTACAAAGAGGCGATAGGTTAACAGAAGCAAATATGTAAAAAGAAAGGAAAAACAATGCATTTGAAGATAATAGATGATCCTTGTTAATTTATACACTATTCGAAAAGAGTTTTAAATACGCTTTTAAACTATTCAAAATTGAGTAGATATGCTCTTCATCGATAATTTCGCTCACAAATAAGGTGCATGTATGTCCTTAATTTAACTAGAGCTCCTAATTAACCAAGGTAGATGATTAATAAGTTGAATCAAGGCTGTGGTGGGAAAAGAGCAAATATGCCCATTTTCACTCTTCTTCTTGTTTGTCTGAAACTATGACTGACTTATATATCAACCAGATACTTGCCCTCATTCATGAAAGAAAAATTTATGAGGCAATGTGTAGGTGTGTTGCTAGATAACAAATATAAGACATATGATTCAAATATTATGAAGTTATTTTAAAGGCATTTTCAACCCTTTTTCCGTTTTAATTAATGCATTTGACTAAGAGAAAATAACTTTAGCTAGGACTTATTCGTAATTAAAATGAACTTGTCCAGTTGTCCCCAAGTTTTATTCTTCACGGAGCTTCACATACACACTAGTATTAGTGGAGAATGATGAAGCTACTTCCATGGCATCGTATAACCAGTCAAGCTAATAGTACCCTCTTTTTCAAAATCCCCAATATATCCTCCTTATCATTCTTCACCATTTCCCATTTCCAGTTCCACTCTCAAACAGATCAAGAAGATATCTTCGACCCACCTTTTTCCCCAACCTTAAAACCCCATAATAAACCCAATCAAAGAAACAAAGTGAATGATGTATCCAATGAATATTCTGAAAAAGCTTCCAGCTTTACTATTAACTCTGACTTGCCCTTAAAACCCCATAAACCCAATATAAACAAAAAAGGAGAAAATCAAGATTGTGAAAAAGCTTCAAACTTTACTGTTAACTCAGATTTGCCCTTTGATTTTCGCTATTCTTACTCTGAGACTAATCCAGCAGTTAAGCCAATTGGTTTCCGTGAACCGCCCCGGTTTTCTCCGTTTGGGCCGGGTCGGGTTGATAGAAAATGGACCGGAACTTCAGCTCCATGTTTACAGCCTGTGGATTTGGAGAAAGTGGCTGAGGACAGATGGCGGGTTCTCGGAGAACCGCTTTCAAAGGAGGAAATTGCGGAGATGGTGGAGAAGTATCGGCATAATGATTGTTCTAGACAAATGAATTTGGGTAATTTACAATAAGGTTCATTTATTTGTTTTTGAGTTACTGTTTGTGTATGGCTATTGTAATGAAATGGATGAAATTAGAGTAGAATGGACATAAGAAGGTTCATTTAGCTGCAAAACTTGTTTGGATTGAGGAGTACTGTGATATTGAGATTAATATTTGAGTAGTTATTATAGAGTTGTAATTTTAGAAAGTGTATATAGTGATAATGATGATTGTTATTATAGGTAGAAAACTGTTATAGAGAGGTAATTTTACAAAAGATTGTACCGTGATAATGATGATTGTTCCTGATTAAAAAAAAAAAAGTGATAATGAAAGTTGTTATAGAGGGTTAATTTTGTAGAGGAGTAATTTTACAAAGAGTGTACCTTGATAATGATGATTGTTGTTGTTATTGGTAAAAAACTGTTATGGTGGGGTAATTTTGGAAAGAGTGTATTGTCATAATGGTGAAAACTTGTTGTAGTTATAGTAGAAGTGTTGTTATAGCTAAAGAAAATTTGGTTGTTATAGTGAAGTGTTGTTATAGAGAAGTCTGACTGTATAATGAATAATGCCACCATTTTGTGATAAATTATGTCATTGTCTTTGCTAAGTGTAACAGAGTCATTTGTGTTTGCATTCTGAATATTATTATTTTTATTTTTCTTGTATATATGATCTCTACCTTAGCTGAGATAAATGGGAAAGTAAGTTGACGGCCAACATAAAGATAGTGAAATTGTTATTATGGATCCTCTGAATATCAAACAACAAAGTGGAAAGAATCCAAAGGATTTATATTGGGGTAGTTTAGGTTTGAGGCTAGTTGAGCTAAGTAGATATTCTTGCACACGTTAGATTCTGCTTCATGGATGATTGATATTTGTATTTGTAGATATAAATTTGCGTCCTCATTTACATCTTGGTATAATGACCACTGCATTGAATTCAATGTGATCCATAGCTTTCTATGATTATCATAGTATTATTGTGTGTTAGGGCGGGGTGGAGTTACTCACAATATGCTGGAGGACATCCATAACTATTGGAAGAGGGCTGAAGCTGTAAGGATTAAGTGCTTGGGGGTGCCAACTCTCGACATGGATAATGTGTGCTCCCATCTCGAGGTTTGTGATCTAAATGCCAATTTCAACTCAAAATTTTGGACGTTGATTCCTTTAACCTTTTACAAATAAACAGTGAAATTGTAGGACAAATCAGGTGGAAAAGTTATCTATCGCCATATTAATATCTTACTCTTATATCGTGGTCGAAACTATGATCCCAAAACTAGACCTACTATTCCTGTGATGCTGTGGAAGCCTTTGGCTCCAATATATCCAAAGCTTGTGAAGAATGTTGCTGATGGCCTGACATTTGAAGAAACAAAGGCAATGAGGAACAAAGGGCTCAATGCTCCTCCTTTAACGAAACTCAGTGAGTAATTAACTTGTATATTGTGACACCAAGTTGAAACTCCTGATTTCTCCTCTTTATTATTAGAAACATGTTAAAAGATTGCCTTTCGTAATTGTTGATTGTTACCTGTTGCTCCTCTAGGCAGGAATGGGGTGTATGTGAATGTGGTGGACAAAGTTAGAGCAGCATTTGAAACAGAAGAAGTCGTTAGATTAGATTGTACCCATGTGGGAACAAGTGACTGCAAAAGAATCGGTGTTAAATTACGGGTATGACTCATATATCTTGCATCAGCTTTCAACTCTTTCTAGGTGTAAATCAATATATCCTTGTGATGTTTAAACAAAAATTGTATACCCCTTCAACTTTACCTGTTTCCCAATTCGGTCCTATTCGGTCTTGAGAAGTGAAGCTTCTTATTTCAGAATTCAGAAATTGTCAGTTTACCTCGACATTTTGTCCACAACGACTGAAAGTTTTATTTTGCTCTTTATTAATTTCAGGATCTGGTACCATGTGTTCCTATCTTGTTCAAAGATGAGCAGATTATTCTCTGGAGAGGCAAAAAAGATGAAGAACAGAACTCCGGCTCCTGAATGGAACTTAAGCTCAAGGATGTGTTTTGAAATTTCGAGCTTCCATCTCAGAGCAAGGCATTCACAATCTTCATTTGGCAAATGAATCTGGCGAGGGTTCTTGATTGTTGCTTGAAAGTTTCTGCTATTGATAGGTTTTTCAACTTGTGCTGAATTAGGCAGCTCAGATAGGTTTCTCAACTTGTGCTAAATTAGGCAGCTCAGATCACACCTTACTCGCAGATGCCAAAGAAATGCAAGTAGGGACTAGTGGTTGCTACTAATGAAATAGCAGTCCTCTTTCAACAGGGAAAAATTAGTGAAATCCTGTGGTTGATAGATTGCTACTCTAGTTACATGTACCTTCACACTAAAGCTTCTGAATGAGATGTTTTCTACAGAGTAATTTAATGAAAGAAACAATTCTGATTGAAACTATTCTTTATTGCCTATGGCATGGTATTAGACGTAGATGGGCAACGAGCCACATTACTCTTTATCGATTATTCAATGTTCATTTTTTCTTTCTGGTCTGTACTATTATCTTCAACTGCTTCTTTATCATCAAATGATGTTTAAATATAACAAATGCAAAAATATTAATGTATGTAGTTTGGCTAGCTTTTCCAAATTTGGCTTAATGCAAAAATATTTTGCTGATGTATAATTCACACAAGGATAATGGCTATTAATTCACGAGTGACAGAACTAATATTGGTAAAGTACAAGGGTAATTGAAGGTAAGTACTAAATAATAATCCTGTAAAGAAATAAAATTTACGAGGTACGTTACATTTAGAGACAAAAACTAGGGAACTAATGGTCCTTTCTGTACCTTAATATATCTCCTAAATCAAGTTTATGATACGAGTAAGTAGTTGGTTTCTGTTTCAAAGAGAGCTTTAAGGATCCACAGGATTAGTTCGGGACTCCAATGCTCCTGCATCCTGAACCAATCAATGAGGTAACCGAAACCTGATCAGACCTCACTTGTTCATCATCATCATTTCTATGCCAACTCCAGGAGGCATGAGTTGAATTAATAATCGCAAGTTCACCATGGCCAAAGCTTGCTTCACGGAATACGGACCATTCTGGCTGGGGTAGGGTGTACCTGTCAATAATTTGCCAAGACATGTAAGTTCACTGTCATGATAACTTCCACTCTACTTATAAATAAAAGTGGCACCTAAAACTTCTAAAACCCAAATTTGTAACTGGGCGGCAGGGGTTGACCGGAGGGCTGTGCATGATTAAGTTTCCAGAACAGTTAGAAGAGAGAAATTCTGATTCACAAAGCCAGAGAGAAGTACTTGGTGAAGAAGTTGTCTTCTATTGTCAAAGTTGTTCAACTATGATGGGAAACAGAAGATATTTCAACTCAGAAACAGAACACAGACACCATTAATGATCTAAACTAGTTCTTGCTGCCATTGTCATTTTAAGGATCCTGTGCTCAACATGGCAAGAAAAAATACTACAAGGAACACTTACTTGCGCGCTAAACCTTCTTTATTTCCTCCATCACCAATTGTTATGTGGACAGCACCACAAGGATCAGGTTTACCATTATAAACTCGTTTCTGTTTTAAAAGAAGAAAATAAATTCCATTATCCATCCAATTATCAAGAATAACAAGCAAATTTTTTTTTTGACATACCGTGCGCTCATAAGCATGAACATGCCCAGCAAACACTATATCTGCACCGGCTGCATACAGCAGAGGCTCCATAGATGTCATCATGTCATCAGCTTCACCTTGATGGGCTTCATTACTATTATACCATGGCACATGGAATAACACAACCAACCAAGGAGTCTTTTTACGATCCACTTTTAGAAGATCAGCCTAAAATTGAAATTCCAATGAATGCATTAATATTAGCAAAACAACTAACGGACAAAAGCAGAAGTGTCATATTATTCCTTACACTGTGACTCTACTTTTATATCAGAACACTCTTCAAAACGAGAATATTTACAATTCAGGAATAAGAGAGAGCTCAGCTAACCTTCAGCCATCTATATTGATCAGAGTACTCATCATAGTCGGTATATGAACCAAGCATGATTGTGTGAACCGCTGCAACATCAAATGAATAGTAGAGATTTGAAGTAGATCCACTCTCCTCAAATGGCATCTTCCACCTGGAGTTGTAAGATATAAATTTGTCCACAATGAGTGGTATGTTTTCTTTTTCATGATTCCCTTGAGTCACCATCCATGGTCTCGCACTAGCCAGTGGCTGAACCAGTTGACCAAATGTGTCCCACCTATGCTGAATATAATCAGCATAAGAAAGGTCACCAGGGAGCAAATGAACATCATATTTACATTGGTCTATATGGTCTAAAGTGGACTTTGTCCATCCAGTCTGGCCCAAATCTCCTGCCACAGCAAAAGTAACTGGAAACTTAGATGGAGGAGTTTTGAGCTGGAACTCCGAACCTTCTCCACCACATCTGTAGAAGTACACTGTGTCGTCTTGCAATGGTCCAATCACAGTATGGTGTATTATTCCGGAACTATATAACAGGTAACTGTACTTGGTACTTTCTCCTTCAGCTTTACTACTGTATTCTCCAGTGGATGTTCCATATTCAACAATTGAAGGAGAAGATTTATCAGCTGTGACCCATGATACCCTTATGCGTTTGTCCCCAGCTAATGAGATGTGAACCTGCAATGAGAAGAGACAACAGCAAACACGTAACTTAAGGAAGAGATAACTGTAAGCCCAATTTGGTATGACATAAAATGTTTCCTTTTTCTATGCTTGATTGGTTGCAAAAGTTCTGTTTGAGCTCTGAATCAAGAAACTGAAGAGGGAAAGAGAAGTCAGTCGAAATGAAAACGAATTTAAGAAATTTTAATTCTTCTATTTTGTTGGCATGTGCTAAGAAAAATACAAGCTTGACACCACCCTTCATGTCAACCCGTCCCTCACCTTCTTTATTATTGCTTTCCACTAACATGATGACCATGGAAACATTTTGCATCCATCTAAACAGGGCCTAACACCAACTTGAACAAAGAAAAGAAAACGAAAGCCCAAGAAAAAAGAGCTTTGGAGCATATGAGCTTTATTAATGCTAACTTAACTAAATTGCACATTGATGTCATACTAAGCAACATGTAGAAAATCAAATACTAAGCAACATGTAGGAAATCAAAACTACTTCTTTCTATGAAGTATGAAATACAGACACCATCAAAATTGGTAACTTCAGGAGCTCAAAGACAGTTGAGTCTTTGGCCTAACACAATGCGACATAAAACAAGGAGTTTCAATCCGTGAGGAATAACCAATTATTAGCAAAGCATTGAACATATACTAAAAGCCTCAACAGATCAAAAGAAAACTAAGCACCCTTAATTTCATATCATATTGTAACTAAGAGATAAGTGGAACTCCTAGACTCAGCTGAACAACAGTATCGGGGTAAAATCCGTACTCAAGTCGCAATAACTTTGATCAAATTCACTAGAAATTAACACCAAATGATACAAACCTAAAGACATAGGGGGATCTACATGTTGCAGCTGTATTTTTTTTTTTTTTTTATTTTTTTTTTTTGTTTCCTCAAATTATACATTATATCTTTTAGTATGTCCACACTCGTTCTCATACAAACCACTACTGCTCTCTTCCTCCCTTGGTCCCAATTTATGTGACACCTTTTTCTTAACTAAATTAGATTAGATCAACTCAATATTTCAAAAAATAATACTAAAAGTAGTACAAATTGCAACTTTCTCATGTCAATTTGATAAAAAGGCACTCCCTATGTCCCAATTTATGTGATAAAGTTCGGATTTTGGGAATCAAACAAGAAAATCTTTGACCGCTATTTATTTGTATGTCCTTTCAGTATTTTAAATTGTTAATTATTATGATTTTTATAATACTTTTTATATAAATTATTTTTCAGAAAAACTTAAAAAGATTGAATTGAATGTCCAAATTCTAAGGCCAAAATAAAGAAGTTTAAGTCTCGAGAGTACTACATTTTAAAATGTTGATAAAAGATTAGTCAAATTAACGTGAAGCCAAACATGACAACTAATTTGATACGGTGAGAGTAGTTACTAATGTACTGACTGGATCCACATTAGTGGAAAGTAATACTATTCGAATGCTTACCTGCTGAGGTTGCGAAGAAGGCTTTGGATCCCACGGCAAACGAAAAGCTTTACGCGCTGGAGGTCTCACGTATTCTACTTCTCCACCACTTACTGCTACGCCCATCAACAAAACTAGTATTATTATCTTCAAGTTGAGTTCTTCCATTATTTGATTTTGGATGAAGCTGCTTTTTCAAAATTGGCAAGTTGGACTATCTGGGCGATTTTACGTAATAATTTTGTATTCACGTGAACCGTCTCCAAGTAAAACTATACTATATTTTATATATATTTTTTTAAAATTGATATAATATTAACTGTTGAACACGAAAAGCGCTTAAATCATTTTTGATTAAAGGTTGAGTTATTTACCTGCACATCATGTAAGGATCAATTATATATATATTTTTTTTTAAGTGGTGAACTCATATTCTAAAAATATTAGATTCGTCTCTCACTCCCCAAATCATTGCTCTTTTCTTCTTTTCTTTTTTGCTTTTGCCACTCCCACAATCACCGTCCCTTTTTGTTTGCTTCACACCGACAATAACCACCCCATTATCTCCCGCTTTTTCCTTTTTTGCTTTCACACTCCCTTTTCTTTTTCCCAATTTACTCTCGTTAATTTGTTTTAAAAAATATATACTCTTTCGTACCAAAATAAGTGTCGTCTTTTCATTTCAACTTATTAAGAAATGGGAAAAGGTGCAAATATATCCGTCATTACAAAAGTGGTGTATATATACCCCGTCGTTACACAAATAATGCAAATATATCATTTTCGCTAATAGAATTTAAGAAAAAAAATCATTTAGGTATTTTTTAATTAAAAAATGCTACGTCACTTTAAGAAAAAGTCTATCTATTTTTCTAAAGCCACATGGTAATTTCTTTTCTGGTGTGTCGGGTCTAGTTCGTTTAAAAAAATATCTCCGTGACTTTAAAAATAAGTTTACCCAATTTTTTAAACGAATCAGACCTAATTTAAAAAAAATTACTATGTATCTTTAGAAAAGCATGTCTACTAGAAAAAATGAGTAAACTTTTTTAAAAGTCACATGGCATTTTTTAAATTAATAATTAACCTAAATAGTTTTTAAAAAAAAATCCGTTAGCGAAAAGGGTATATTTGCATCATTTTGTAACGACAAGGATATATGTACACCACTTTTATAACGAGGGTATATCGCAAAGTTGAGGGGTATATTTGCACCTTTTCCCTTAAGAAATTGATAAATATAATATTTCGTTTACTAAATTACTCATATTTATTAGATATTTCTTGAGAATTAAACACTATTAAGAACAAGTAATTTTTTAATGTAAGTGTATAGTTGAAAACAATTTGTCTTGGATCTTAAAAGCTACTATATTTTGAGACAATTTTTTTTTTTGTTAAAACGACACTTATTTTTGGACGTGGAGAGTGACATATTTTTATACTTACGGAGTATAAATTAGAAAACTAAGTATTAAGAAAGTACACGAAAATAAGATTTAAGTGGATTTGTATCTTGCATATAGTCAAATGAATTTGCACCGAAAAGATAACCTTCGTTCAATTTGGTGCCTTTTTCCTGTTTGAGGTTTGAATTTTTGGATTTGTACATTTGCTGGACTTCCTTTTTCTCATTTGGGCAATGATTTTCTAATGTC
>NW_026725718.1:0-52952 GCF_029784015.1 Lycium ferocissimum
AGGCTCGTAGTTGAGTAGTTGTGGGTAGCATGGTCTCACAGTTTCTCTTCATATGTATATACGTATGTATATATATATATATATATATATATATATATATATATATATATATATATATATATATATATATATATATATATATATATATATATTATTTTTATAGTCAAGGGCTAAAGGTCTATAAAGTGAATATGTTTTAAATGAATATAGTTTCTTTGATTATGAGCATAAATATGAATGAAAGCAGGATGAGTAATCGAATGAGTGGTGCTCGGCGGTTAGCCCCGGGTGCCCGTCAAGGCCCTAGTCGGGTCGTGACAATTTAGTCGTTGAGAAGACACAAAGGTATGTAAGGCTAGTCCCTTCTTTCGTAAAGGCCTGACGCTTATATCACTATCCTCCATGTATTCTATGACATTCTTACATCCCAAAAGTTAAAAGTTCATGATTCCTAAGAGCTTCTTTTGAGCTAGAGATGAGAAAGGTATACGATAATTATGAAGATAATTATGCTACTTTAGAGATTCTGAAGCCTATGAGATGATGTTGTTATGAGCTTGATAATCCTATTTTATGATTTCATTTATGTTATTTCTTGTTGTTTTCTCACCTCATGATATTAGTTCCTTTAAGGTGAGACCTAGCGATGATATTTGATTCATAATATAATCGGAAATTCCCGACCTTACGTTACTCTGATAGAGTATAGCCTTTACTTGAGTTCTCATGCATGCGTTATGTTATGTATATGTAAGATTACACCGTGCCTAGTTGATCGGGCAGACGCCACTACGATAAGCGTAGTGGGCAGCTATGACGATGATTACACCGTGCCTAATTGGCCGGGCAGACACTACTAGTGGGCAGCATGAGATGTTTTCCCAGGAAGCGGGAGGCCCGTACACGGGCTAATGATGATCACACCGTACCTATATGGTCGGGCCATTTATATATGTATACATGATATGATGATGCTTATTATAACAGTAGCATGCATGATTCCGCCTTAAGAGGCAATTAGTTGTAGGTTATCTCTTTATCTTATGATTTCTTATTTCTCTATTATGCTGATGTACATGCCTTACATACTCGGACATTGTTAAACCGATGTCCTTTTCTTTATGGATACTGTCGTTTCATGCCCACGAGCACGATAGGTAAACAAAGGAGACTACACAAACGCTTAGGAGCACACTCGGCAGATTGCGGGAGACATTTACTACTCACAGGAGTTACCGCTTATTAGTATATTCTTTATATATATATATATATATATATATATATATTTATTTATTTATTTATTTATTTAGGGCATGGCGGGGTCTATCCCATCCTTAGGATTTCAGTACTCCGGTAAGAGGCTCGTAGATACTTATGTGTGGGTAGTAGATGTGATGTGACCTCTTCATTGTATACTCTGTACACCACTTCGTAGCCTTGTGGGCTTATGTATTTATATGTTTTGAGAGATATTTGAGGATCATTTCATGATAAGCTTGTGTTGGAAATGGTGTATGTTGAGGTTGAGTTTGATGATGATTCTAACAGGTGGTGCTCGGTAGTCAGCTCTGGGTACCCGTCATGGCCCTCTAGTTGGGTCGTGAGAGAAATTCTTGTCCAACTTAAGGGAGATGTATCTCCTAGAATATGAGGAGTTATGAAACGCATAACCTATGTAAATTGAAGTTCAGAGAGTTTTCTTTCCAATGCAACTTACAGATCGCAAATCCGAGATGTACGGTGGAAGTTACGATCCATACAAAATTGTACAATTCTCTGATGCAACTCGACTGTTGCAAGTAGACGGACCGTCGAATAACAACGGTACCATCAAGCTTGCCGTCGTTGTGAGGCGGTGGAAATTGTTATTTGCTATAAATAGAAGGGACCAAGACTTGGGGTCATATTTTTTCACCAAAACCAGATTCTTCTAGACCCTTCAAGTTCTCTCAACCATCCTCAATCCTCCATAAATATCCTAAGCTATTTCAAGTGAAGATCAAGCTTTGAAATCCTTAACTATTTCATGGAAGGAGGTTGTTCTTACTTCTAATTGAAGTTGTAGTGGATAAACTTTAGAGTGAATTGTGTGAGGTGAAGTTCTTCAAATTATAAGGTATGATTTTCACTTTGTTTCTTCTTTTGAGTTGATGTAAAGGCTTAGCAAGTCTCAAATGTGAAAATAGTTATAAAAGAGGGATCATAAAGTATTGTGTGATAGTTGTTGGCTATTGATGGAATTTGAAAGGCAGTTTTGGATGGATTTGAGCCTAATATAAAGGTAATCTTTTGTCTATGGTATTGTTGAGGTTATTAAAAATGTTTGGGAGTTATTTTGGAATTTGGAGGAAGTAGATAATATAGGGGAAGTCTTTGCCCAAATTTCGTTAAATCACCAAATAGTTTAGTTTGATCCTATAAGCATTTCAACAACCTAACCTTAGTGTGAATCATCTTGAATGTAGATTTCCTGGCACGGGAGGATAAACGTTGATTGATTAAGTGGGAGGACAACAAGCAAGGCCATATTTTTATTTTGTTAAGTATATGAATGGCTTATGAAGCAATTAGAAGCGGAATTTTTAAGAAAGGTCAAGGGCATAAAGGGAAATTCGCAATATGCCTCACGGAAATATGGAGGAAGGCCAAGGGGTGAATTCGGAATTTCGAAAATAATTTTTCATGACGTGTTAAAAAAAAAAAAAAAAATAGAGGAAGGAGTGGGCTTGAATTGGGCCAATATATGGATTAAGGCCCATATGAGAATTAAGTTAAAAGGGCCCAAGAAAAGATGACTTAATAAGTCATCTTAATCACAAAAATTCTCTAGAATTCTCAAGAAATTTCAAGGACAAAAACAAAGAAAAGGAGGAGAAAAACTATTAAGGCCATTCGGCCATAGCAAACTCCACAAAAACCTTGGATGATTTTGCATCAAAAAAATTATTCTCTCTAGCCAAACAATCCATTAAAGAGTCCTTAGCAAAGTGAAAGGGGTGTTGGAGCAAGAAAGACTCATATTCATACAAGGGGTGATTTCTAGCCAAGTGAAGAATTAAGGAAATAGGTAAGAATTCATTCCCTTTTTATATGTCATGGATGTTGTGCATGTTGTAGTATACAAAAATGAGTGAAATTCATAAAGAATATGGAATAGGGGTGGTGGCCGTGTATGTCTTTGTGTGTGTAGGAATTATGTCTTAATTATTTTATCTAGTGTTTGGTTGTTGTTGTTGTGGATGCTATGTTGATCATGGAAGTTGAATAATTTTGGAGAAGTTGTAGCCATGTGTGTATGATGTTGGCCGTGGGTTGCATAGTGTATGCTTGGCCGTGCATAATTGTTGGAGTGTGGAGGAAAATGAGTTAATTTTATTTAGTATATTGGTTGTTGTTGTGTGGATTCCATATTGCTAATAAGAGCTTAGTAATTTTTTGTGAAATGGTAGGAGTTGGAGACTTGTGGTTGAAGTTATGTAAATTGAATATTATGTTCTTGCATGTATGGCAAACAATGATATTGGTATGGTGTTGTTGGAAAATATATTATAAGGTTATTATTGTTTTTATTGAAAATCGGAAAGTCTTGAAGAAAGTAGTATGTTGATTGGAGTGTTAGAAGGTATCTTGGATTGAATATGGAAGTTGTTAGTATGGTTATTGTCATTATGTTGGTAGTTTGGCCGGGTTGAATTCCCGGATTGTTGTTGATTAAATTAGCCAAGTTGAATTTTGGAAATGGTGTATTTACAGGGGAAGTCTTTGAAATTTCGGTAGACAAGTATTATCTTGAGATTCAACTTCTAAATGCTCTAGTCAATGTTTGGTAAACATGACCAAATTGTAGATTTTGGCGGATTTGCAACTTGAATTTGGAGTAGCACAAGGAGCGGAAAAAGGTATGTAAGGTCTTATCCTTTCTTCCTTGGCATGTCTTAGGCATACTAGGTTGAATACGAGCCTCGGGGACAATTCCCTTCCTAGAAATCCGAGATTGAAATTAGTTACTATTCATTCAATAGAATTGAATTAGATTTTCTATGTTTCACTGGAAAGGTAGCTTGAATAAATGTAACTTTCACCGATGGCACCGGAATGTCCCAAAACCTTGCTGGGTAACTTTATTAAGCCTAGGATTCTAAGGCAAGTATTCTTTCCAGAAATTCGTAAATGTCCTCCAGGATGTCCGTATGTTATAAAGACCAAATCTTAAGAGGTTGAAAGCCTTTATGCCTGAAACGATGAAAACGGCCTTATAATGATAATAATGACGCCAAGTATGAAGAAATGCCTATGACGAATATGTCGACGATACGTTCCTACCACGAAAGTGATAACGTGAGACGTGTTAAAGGCTTCCATAACGTTCTCATTTTCAAACGTTAGAAGTAATGGTTCTAAGACAGGATTTTCTTTTAAAAAGAAGGTTTGCAAATGTTTTCCAAAATATTCATTTTTCTCAAATGTTTTCCAAAATATTCATTTTTCTTCAAAAACCAAGTTTGATGATTTTGAAAGCTCTTATGACTAAAACGGTGAAGATGATTCTATGATGACAAGGATGATACCAGATATGTACATGCATATGGGGACATGGGGGGAAGGGATATATGTGGGGAATGGGAAGGGAAACATGTTTCATTGCCACCTGGTCAGCTGGCTTATCATCCCGGACGCGGGATTTATGGGCGAGATTTCGGAGTATTTTATGACATGATATATGGGCGAGCCGACGTCGTTCGGCGCTATGACATGATATGCTATGATATGATATGATACGCTATGCTATGACATGATATGCTACGCTATGACATGATATGCTATGCTATGACATGATATGCTATGACACGACATGATACGCTATGATACGACATGACGCGCTATGCTATGACATGAAACGCTATGCTATGACACGTTACGCTATGATGTGACATGATACGCTATGACATGATATGATACGCTACGACATGACACGATACGCTACGATATGATGTGACACGCTATGATTCGATATAAGTTCTACTTTCTATTCCTATGAAAAGAGACTTTTTGGACAACAAAAAAAAACAAAGTTACCTTTTACCTCATTATCCGTTCTATGATCCCATGATGTTTATATTCATGCTTTATGTGCTTTCGTACCTTACATACTCGGTACATATTCCGTGCGCCCCCTTTCTTCGGGGGCTGCGTTCATGCCGCGCAGGTACCCAGGTGAGCTGAAGAAATTAGAAGAAGGTGTTCCAGCAAGAGTGGCGAGCTCCATTTTCTCCGGAGTATTGCTGCTGAGTCAGTGTATACATATGTTATGGTATCTGATTATGTTAGAGACTTTGCAGACAGAGTCGTGTGTATAAGACGTCAGTTGTGAGCGGCTCTATAAGCCGTCGTATTGTATACATGATATTACAGATTTTGTACAGTCGCAAGTTATGTTGATTTGAAAGGTATACTGTATATTGTTTTAAAAAAAAAATTCATTACGCATTTATGGCCGGTTAGGGGCCCATTATGACTACGAGTGCTATGACAGTCAGCGGGTTCGCTCGGTCCTAAGTAAGGGTCGGGTGCCCATCACACCCTATCGGAAATTGGGGTGTGACAAAGTGGTATCAGAGCGGGTCGGTCCAAGGGTTGTCTGCAAAGTCGTGTCCGGTAGAGTCCTGTTTATGGTGTGAAGCGCGCCACATTTATAAACGGGAGGCTACGGGGCATCTAGGATGGTTACTCTTCTTTGGTATCCTAGATCGTGCTGTAGAGCCAAGTTATAGGAAATGAGATCCTTTGTACTAATCTTTGATTTCGGCAGAGGAATGACGTTGACAGGTGGAAGCGATCAGCGGTATGGAAGGTTATAAAGCACGCAGGTAAGCAAGAAAATGTGGTATGTGCAGTCGTGCTGAGCATATGAGGTAAATTTAATATCTTCGGACCTTTGTGAATATTGAGAGCCCTGTGTGGCTATGATACGATATAATATGATGTGATATGTATGTATGATGATGGCCCTGTGAGGCACCGTGGTATTTCCTGCGTGCAGGTTTTGGAATAGTAAGAAATACAGAGGAAACTCTGCCGAAATTTTTCTAGAAATAATACGAGAATGAGATACAAGTTGGAAAATATTTTGAAAAAGTCGGGTTAACAGTAGCGATAAAAATTGATTAAGCTGTAAAGTACGGCTGCTCTCTAGGAATAAGTTAACTGTGGAAGAAGTAGTGAAATGGCCAATAGGACGTCGGTGGAAATATGGTAGTAAGGAAATTTGGAAGGACTTGTCTTTTGCTAGGAGACGATTTAGAAAGGACTGGTAGGTTTGGATAAAGTGATCTGACCAAAGATAAGCGTATGAGGAAAAAGAATTGTGACGAATAGGAATGTATCGACCAGATGGCTGGTAAAATGTGATGTGGGGACGTTTTGAAATCTGGTAAGGCTCCGATGTACTCTAGGATATGTAATGAAGGCTGTGTGGTGAGGCGGACGCGAATATACCGGCATTAACGCACCCGATTTCATTAAAGTCTCAAGGTTAAGCGTCTTTGAAGTGAGAGAAATTTCAGGATGGGTGACCCCCTGGGAAGTTTTCTGAAAATTCTACAAATTCAGATGTAAGGAACGAGTAAGAAATTGAGGTAGTCTAAGAGGGATTAGAGTATGTGGAGCGACCAGAAACCTTAAGAGGACGCGTAGAACGGGCCGAGTCAGGTCGGCGAAGGGAAGGAGTTAACGGAAAGAGAGAAAGTAAAAAGAAAGCGGGACAACGGCATAGTAATAGGCTAAGATGTGTGTAACGGAGGGCATAAGTGCCATAAGTGACGGGACAGTGAAAGGCTAAGTTATGGAAAGACGAGGAACAAGGCAGAATGAATGCTAGGAAATGGCTGGGACGATACGGATAAAATGTGAACGAATAGAGTACGTTCTGAAAATGAGAAAGGACTATGTAAGGGTAGTGTGTTCTGAACGACTCGGAGGTAGCACAAGATTTCTTGTGTACGGAAAAAGAGCTAGGCATGAATGGATAATGGTATAAGCATACCCCTAAAGGGGGGAAGCGGGTAAGAGAAATGCAAGAGTGGGATAAGAACAGTTGATACGATAACGTATTTGGTATGGACGTCTAGGCTACCAATGAGGCAGTGTGAGAAGTCTTGCAAAAACCTCGAATGACGGGACACTAGAGAGTGGATGTGTATGAAGAAAAAGAGTATGACAAGAGAGTGGTATTGGGCAGCCTAAGAGATAGCATGAAGGATGGCGATAGCTATGAAAAGGGAGCTCCCCCGAGGTGTTTATGCGACCCCGCAGGCCAGTTCAACATTCGAGGACGAATGTTCTAAAGGGGGGGAGGATGTTATATCCCGCATTTTGTGCAATCGGATAATTCAAGACAATTGCGGGAGGACAACAAGCAAGGCCATATTTTTATTTTGTTAAGTATATGAATGGCTTATGAAGCAATTAGAAGCGGAATTTTTAAGAAAGGTCAAGGGCATAAAGGGAAATTCGCAATATGCCTCACGGAAATATGGAGGAAGGCCAAGGGGTGAATTCGGAATTTCGAAAATAATTTTTCATGACGTGTTAAAAAAAAAAAAAGAGGAAGGAATGGGCTTGAATTGGGCCAATATATGGATTAAGGCCCATATGAGAATTAAGTTAAAAGGGCCCAAGAAAAGATGACTTAATAAGTCATCTTAATCACAAAATTCTCTAGAATTCTCAAGAAATTTCAAGGACAAAAACAAAGAAAAGGAGGAGAAAAACTATTAAGGCCATTCGGCCATAGCAAACTCCACAAAAACCTTGGATGATTTTGCATCAAAAAAATTATTCTCTCTAGCCAAACAATCCATTAAAGAGTCCTTAGCAAAGTGAAAGGGGTGTTGGAGCAAGAAAGACTCATATTCATACAAGGGGTGATTTCTAGCCAAGTGAAGAATTAAGGAAATAGGTAAGAATTCATTCCCTTTTTATATGTCATGGATGTTGTGCATGTTGTAGTATACAAAAATGAGTGAAATTCATAAAGAATATGGAATAGGGGTGGTGGCCGTGTATGTCTTTGTGTGTGTAGGAATTATGTCTTAATTATTTTATCTAGTGTTTGGTTGTTGTTGTTGTGGATGCTATGTTGATCATGGAAGTTGAATAATTTTGGAGAAGTTGTAGCCATGTGTGTATGATGTTGGCCGTGGGTTGCATAGTGTATGCTTGGCCGTGCATAATTGTTGGAGTGTGGAGGAAAATGAGTTAATTTTATTTAGTATATTGGTTGTTGTTGTGTGGATTCCATATTGCTAATAAGAGCTTAGTAATTTTTTGTGAAATGGTAGGAGTTGGAGACTTGTGGTTGAAGTTATGTAAATTGAATATTATGTTCTTGCATGTATGGCAAACAATGATATTGGTATGGTGTTGTTGGAAAATATATTATAAGGTTATTATTGTTTTTATTGAAAATCGGAAAGTCTTGAAGAAAGTAGTATGTTGATTGGAGTGTTAGAAGGTATCTTGGATTGAATATGGAAGTTGTTAGTATGGTTATTGTCATTATGTTGGTAGTTTGGCCGGGTTGAATTCCCGGATTGTTGTTGATTAAATTAGCCAAGTTGAATTTTGGAAATGGTGTATTTACAGGGGAAGTGCTGCCGAAATTTCGGTAGACAAGTATTATCTTGAGATTCAACTTCTAAATGCTCTAGTCAATGTTTGGTAAACATGACCAAATTGTAGATTTTGGCGGATTTGCAACTTGAATTTGGAGTAGCACAAGGAGCGGAAAAAGGTATGTAAGGTCTTATCCTTTCTTCCTTGGCATGTCTTAGGCATACTAGGTTGAATACGAGCCTCGGGGACAATTCCCTTCCTAGAAATCCGAGATTGAAATTAGTTACTATTCATTCAATAGAATTGAATTAGATTTTCTATGTTTCCGGAAAGGTAGCTTGAATAAATGGAACTTTCACCGATGGCACCGGAATGTCCCAAAACCTTGCTGGGTAACTTTATTAAGCCTAGGATTCTAAGGCAAGTATTCTTTCCAGAAATTCGTAAATGTCCTCCAGGATGTCCGTATGTTATAAAGACCAAATCTTAAGAGGTTGAAATCGAAACGATGAAAACGGCCTTATAATGATAACCAAGTATGAAGAAATGCCTATGACGAATATGTCGACGATGCGTTCCTACCACGAAAGTGATAACGCGAGTCGTAAATGTCACACCCCGACCTTATGATGGGCAAGAGCCGAGCGAACCCTTAAACGTTCGCGTTACTAAAACTGTCGTCCGAAAATTTTTAAGAAAACATGAAACTTTTCAAACAATAATCATTATCGAAATTGGACATCTACACGCACTATCCAATGACAATCGCAAAGCCTCTAACATATGCTAAAAAATGACACGAACACTTTGACTCGGCCAGGTGGAGCTCGCCAATCCCGCGGGGACAACTTCTAGCAAGAAAAATACGGGATATGTCCGAGTATGTCACTCGCTCAATTTAGAAGAAAAGAAATCACAATCAAGCTCATTACCCTGCACACCGGGAGGAAATATAAATGTATACATGGGGTCCTAGAACAATCCTTAAGTAAATAATACAAATGAACACACATTCCTTAAGCAAAGGATGCAAAACCCGTGTGTCGCCTCCGACATACCAATGAAATAGTCCCTTCGGACGGCCGCTCCGCAATAATAATGATCCTTCGGCATTATGCATAATGATAATGATGATGATAATAATAATAATAATAATAATAATAATAATAATAATAATCATAATGATAATAATAATGAGATGTCGCACCCCCTTCGGAGTGGTTTTGAAAAGTTTAAATAATAAAATCTCACACCCCCATCGGAGTGGTTTTGTACGCACCCCCTTCGGAGTGGTTTTAGAAAAGCCTTAGAAAATAATATATCACACCCCCTTCGGAGTGGTTTTAAGAAAGTTTATAAAATATCACACTCCCTTCGGAGTGGTTTTGAAAAGTTTCTAAAATATCACTTAATGGAGCCATTTATGGTAGTTTCAAGACAATTCGATTACATTGAAGACGGATGAGCATTTTTATGAATGAATATGTCGAGAATCGAATTTCGATGAACGAATAACCCCGAGGCTCAAATTCAAGCCTAGTATACCTAGGACATGCCAAAAGAAGGAGAGGGATATATACCTTTCTTGCTTGTTAAGCTCGTCAAAACTCCAATCCTAATTTGCAAATGGTCATGTTTACCAATTGCCAATAGTAGACTTTGCTTCCAAATCATCCATTCTTCACTTGTCGCAAAAATTTGGGCAGCATCTCCTCTCAGTAAAAAGGTCCCTTCGGCCCAAATCAACATAACGGAATTCTCGGCCAAACCATCAACAATACCAACACTATTCTAGCATTAACAATTTACAAAGTTAACAATATTCATGCATTCAAGTAAAGTAATCGAACTAACACCTATGATCATACGTTCAAATATCATTCCGCGGCCATTCAAATACGATTTAAGAACATTTCTACCTTCCAAATTCACAAACTACCTCCACAATCCCTTACATTTTCTTTTGAAAGAGCATATTAGAATCATTTTAACCTTGCCCACAATAACCACAACCTCAACTTGGGCCATTAAACTTCATTTTTGTAAAATTCACAAACGACAATTAAATACTAAATAACATTACTTCATGCATACCAAACAGCCCCTAGTTCACGGCCACCACTACAACCAAGATTTCATGATTTTCCATTTCAATACATTATAACCACGCACCACAAGCTAAATACAATGAATTCATTACTTATGACAATACACACGCACGGCTAAATGTCCACACCCACGGCTATCTACATCTTATATTTCCATGTTTTTCATTCATTTTTACACACTACAATATCCACGAATCATGTACACATGAGAACAAAGATTGAGCCATACCTTTCTTTCCATAGGACATCTCTTTGTAAAACAAATGGTTTTCTTCTTCCAACAACCACACCATGAGATAGAGGACCTCTCAATTAGTATGAAATGTGAGCAATCTCCCTTGGTTCTCTCTCTCTCTCCCTCTCGGTTTCTCTTTTTTTTTTTTGTTATGGCCAACTTGAATTTTCTCAAGTTTTCTTGAAAATTCTAGGGAAATTATGACTTATGGTCTTGCCTTCACACATATATATATAAATAGATACAAGACATGCACATGGCCGAAGCCACCTTGACTCCTTTTCTTTTCTTCTTTTTTTTTTTTTTGACTTTTCTTTCCCTCCAAATTTCTCCAAGTTTCAAGAAATTTCCAAAAGATGAACATGAAAATGACTTAATAAATCATCCATAGCCATGGCCCACACTACATGTGGCCTTATTTTTCATGAACTACTAATTTCCAAAATTCCTCTTTTAACCCCAAAATTTTTTGTTAATAATTCCATTCCATGCAATCATAAAACACTTATATCTTATCGGAAAATCCGAAGTGCGAGATGTAACGCATAACGTTCTCATTTTCAAACGTTAGAAGTAATGGTTCTAAGACAGGATTTTCTTTTAAAAAGAAGGTTTGCAAATGGTTTCCAAAATATTCATTTTTCTCAAATGTTTTCCAAAATATTCATTTTTCTTCAAAAACCAAGTTTGATGATTTTGAAAGCTCTTATGACTAAAACGGTGAAGATGATTCTATGATGATGATGATTGGTATATGTACATGCATATGGGGCGAGCCGAAACATGTTTCGTTGGCTTATCGCGGATGCCCGGACGCGGGATTTATGGGCGGCAGTATGACATGATATGACTATGATATGATATGATACGCTATGCTATGACATGATATGCTACGCTATGACATGATATGCTATGCTATGACATGATATGCTATGACACGACATGATACGCTATGATACGACATGACGCGCTATGCTATGACATGAAACGCTATGCTATGACACGTTACGCTATGATGTGACATGATACGCTATGACATGATATGATACGCTACGACATGACACGATACGCTACGATATGATGTGACACGCTATGATTCGATATAAGTTCTACTTTCTATTCCTATGAAAAGAGACTTTTTGGACAACAAAAAAAAAACAGGTTACCTTTTACCTCATTATCCGTTCTATGATCCCATGATGTTTATATTCATGCTTTATGCTGCTTTCTGTACCTTACATACTCAGTACATATTCCGTACTGACCCCCTTTCTTCGGGGGCTGCGTTCATGCCGCGTGCAGTACCTGTGTGAGTCGAAGACATTAGCGAAGGTGTTCAAAGAAGAGTGGCGAGCTCCATTTTCTCCGAGTGCGCCGAGTCGGTGTATACATATGTTATGGTATCTCGATTATGTTAGAGACTTTGCATACGAGAGTCGTGTGTATAAGACGTCGATTGTGAGCGGCTCTATAAGTCGTCGTATTGTATACATGATATTACGTATTTTGTACGGTCGCAAGTTATGTTGATTTGAAAGGTATCCGTATATTGTTTTAAAAAAAAAATTCATTACGCATTTATGGCCGGTTAGGGGCCCATTATGACTACGAGTGCTAGGACAGTCAGCGGGTTCGCTCGGTCCTAAGTAAGGGTCGGGTGCCCATCACACCCTATCAGAAATTGGGGTGTGACAATAAGTCTTAAGTAATCATGTAGGAATTAACAGATAAGTAATGATCATGAGAAGTGCATAGAAATTACCCATAGAGGTTTGGTTATGATGTTGATCATATTTACCAGTAGTCTACAGCCAGTTGGGCGGATTATGTATCACTATTTACCACCATGATATTGTTGGTTGGGCAATTATTTCCACCGAGCTATGACCGGTTGGGAAGTTACCACTGATCAGTCGGGTAGATGCGCTGTACCATCGGGCGATAATCGGATGGCAAGTTACAACCGTGCTGCGGCCGGTCGGGAAGTTACCATTGATCAGTTGGGCAGATAGAACCAGGCTGATAAGTAGGTCAGAGACACAGTATTGTACATAGATATAGTTAGAACAAGAGAGTATAGAGAGACATACATGCAAGATTCTCATTGGTAAGTCAGAAATGCCAGGTTGATTCCTTCTTTGCAGTATATGTTTATTATGTTGCATTTCCGCCTTACATACTCGGTACATTATTTGTACTGATGTCCTTTTTTTTTGTGGATGTTACGTTCATGCCTGCAGGTATAGACAGACGAAACGAGGATCCTCCACAGTAAGCTGCTTCCAGGTACCAGTTTTGATTGGTGAGCTGCACTTCTTCCTGGAGCATTGTCGAGTCAGGGATTGTATATGTATTTTTGTGTTATGGGTACGTCGGGGGCCCTGTCCCGACTTATACACTTTGGTTATATTCTTAGAGGCTTTGCGTTACAGTTTCCTATATACAACGTAGTCATGTCTTTTCAGTAGTTATGTCGGCCTCGTGGGCCAATTGTACATATATATATATGCATGATATTATGTTCATAGTTGGCCTCCTTGTCCTTATTTTGTCATTCGAGACATAGATGATGCGAGATATAGTTTGATTTGCTCAGCCCTAGTAAGCCAACTCTTATGGCAACTCAAACTCATAAGCTACTTGACCAACCCTTCGCAGGATTCTGTAAGGTCCAATATATCTGGGACTGAGCTTTCCATTCTTGTCAAATTTCATCACACCTTTCATAGGTGAAACCTTTAAGAATACCCAATCATCAACTTGAAACTCTAAGTCTCTGCGCCGCACATCTGTATAAGAGTTCTGATGACTTTGAGCTATTCTCAATCGCTCTTGAATCAACTTGACTTTCTCTATAGCCTAATAGACCAAATCTGGTCCTAGTAATTCTGCTTCACCAATTTCAAACCAACCAATGGATGATCTACACCTTCGCCCATACAGAGCCTCAAATGGTGCCATCTTGATGCTAGCATGATAACTGTTATTATTAGAAAACTCAATGAGAGGCAAGTGGTCATCCCAATTACCTTTGAAATCTAGGACACATGCTCTCAACATGTCCTCAAAAGTATGAATGGTACGCTCTACCTGACCGTCTGTCTGCAGATGAAAAGTTGTGCTAAGGTTAACCTTGGTTCCCAATCCCTTCTGAAAAGATTTCGAAAAGTACGTTGTGAATTGAGCACCACGATATGAAACAATGGACACTGGGGTCCTATGCAATCTGACAATCTCATGAATATACAACTTGGCTTAATCTTCTGATGAATCGGTGGTCTTAGCTGGCAAGAAGTGCGCAGACTTAGTAAGTCAATCCATAATCACCCAGATAGAGTCATGTCTATGGGATGAACGAGGTAGACCTGTTATGAAGTCCATATTTATCATCTCCAATTTCCAAACAGGAAATCAATATTCTGAGCTAACCCACCACGCCTCTGGTGCTCGGCTTTCACTTGCTGGCAATTCAGACACTTAGTTACAAAATCTGCTACATTATTTTTCATATTGTTCCACCAATAAATTTCCTTAAGATCATTATACATCTTACTGGAACCTGGATGAATGGAACACCTGGAATTGTGAGCTTCTGACATAATCTGCTCTATAAGCTCATCAACATCTGGAACACATAATCTGCCTCAGTACCTCAAGGTACCATCAACTGCCCCTTCTTCAAAAGCCGTCGTCTTATGCTTGTGAATCCCCTATTTCAGCTTTAACAAGTAGGAATCACTAAACTGTTTCTCTTTTACTTCCACTACTAAGGAGGGATGAGCTCTGTTCTAAACAATAACTCCACCATCTTTGGAGTCCAAGAGTCGAACTCCTAGATTAGCTAAACGGTGAACATTCTTTGTCATAACTCTCTTATCTGCCTCAACATGGGCTAAACTCATCATGGAACGCCGACTAAGAGCATCGGCTACAACATTCGCCTTCCCCGGATGATAGAGAATATCTACATCATAATCCTTAAGCAATTCGAGCCATCTTCTCTAGCTAAGATTCAGCTCTCTTTGCTTGAAAATATACTGTAGGCTTTTATGATCGGTGAAATTATCAACATGCACTCCATACAAATAATGTCGCCATATCTTAAGTACAAAAACCACGGCTGCTAATTCTAAATCATGAGTCGGATAATTCTTTTCATGAGCCTTAAGCTGTCAGGATGCATAAGCTACAACCTTACCGTGCTGTATTAAAACTCATCCGAGACCAATTCCCGAAGCATCACAATATACAACGAACCCTTTGGTTCCCTCTGGCAACGTCAAAACTGGAGCAAAAGTCAACCTCTCCTTCAACTCTTCAAAATTTTGCTCACATGCATCTGGCCACTGAAACTTAACCTTTTTTTGAGTCATCTTAGTCAACGAATCAGAAATAGAGGAAAATCCCTCCACAAAACGTCTATAATAGCCTGTCAGACCCAAGAAACGTTGTATATCGAAAACTAAAGTGTGTTTGGGCCAGTTCTTTACAACATCTTTCTTCTGAGAGTCAACCTTCACACTTTCACCTAAAATTACATGGCCCAGAAACACCACAGGCTTAAGACAAAATTCACACTTCGAAAATTTTTGATAGAGCTCACGGTCTTGAAGTGTCTGCAACTTTATTCTGAGATGTTCTACATGCTCAGTCTTACTACGGGAATACACCAAAATACCATCAATGAAGACAACGACAAATAGATCAAGATAAGGCTTGAAGACTCTGTTCATAAGGTCCATGAAAGCAACTGGCGCATTTGTTAACCCAAAAGACATGACAAGAAATTCGAAGTGACCATAACGTGTTCTGAAAGCGGTCTTCGGAATATCAACTTTCTTAACCTTTAACTGATGGTATCCTAATCTGATATAAATCTTAGAATAACATTGGGCACCCTGAAGTTGGTCAAATAAATATTTTATTCTTAGAATAGGGTATTTGTTCTTAATGGTGACCTTGTTCAATTGACGATAATCAATGCACATGCATAAGGAACCATCTTTCTTTCAGACAAACAAGACTTGCATGCCCCAAGATGAGACACTTGGACTAATAAATCCCTTGTCAAGAAGATCTTTCAACTGGGCCTTTAACTCTTTTTGTCATGACCCAAAATATGGTCCGTGCGGGGACCTACCTATTCCCACCTAGTAGGCGAACCCTTTACCAAAATCACACATTTTAAATTCCACGTTCAACAACACAACAAAAGAATAAATTTTCCATTACAATAAAATGAAGCGGAATACAAAAGTTTGTCTATAACTATTTCCCAAAGATCTGATCTAGACTAGTACAAGAGCTTCTAAGATATGAATACAATAAGAAAATAAGGAAACACAACCCCGTTTAGGATGAGAATAACAGAGTCTTCTAGATAGCATTGGCACGTCCTCGGAAGCTACTAATCACGAACTCAACCTAAAACGATATACACCCCAAAGAGGGTGTAGCAAGAGTAGCATCAGTACAACACTCATACTAGTAATTATCATAGGTTGACAACAATTAAGAAATCATAATAACAATAGAAGATAATAGATAAGTATGGTAGGCAAAAAAATATTTAGTCAAGCAACAGTTTGTAACGGGGAGATTTCTACCAATCGAATCAATTCAACTCAGCCTATACCATCACTAGCTTAATCGCACTTGAGCTTCCAAAAAGGGACTCTACGATTACTACCAGCAAACGTAACAAAAATAACCAATCCAGAACCAAATAGAATACAGATTCAATAGTCATCTACAGCTCCACTAACATCACCTGAGACTTCCAACTCTCACTCACAATGATAAACGAGTTTAGACTAAACACCCTCGTAATTGACGCGATCTAGGATTCCGTTTCCTTACATAATTTCTCAATACCAACCCCATCTCACCACTATTGAATAGAAACCGAGTAAGCGTATCCTCTAAATCATAACTACCAACACAACACAACAAATAGAGAATATCCGAACATAATCCAACAATAAGGGAATATGAATATGAATGCATATGCAATGCAGTGATACACACATGCTTCGGGCGAAATATCTCGTTGCCTCGTCATTCATGACCCATGAGCATCGCTAAGTCTATGTACCTGCTATGTTGCACAGCCCCATCCAACAGTCAGTGTTGCAGAACGTGTAACCCGATCCCATTCAATGTTGTGGTGCATGCAACCCGATCCAAGTAAGTGTTAGGCGCGCAACTGGATCTCAATATATCTATGAATGAGTGAATGCATGCTAACAATGCCAACAAGAATATATAAATCAATGGTGCCACACATCGACATATGTCTCAATCACACTATCAATATCATCACCTCACTTTCCTTTCCAACAACCTCAACAATGATAAATATGCTCTTCGAAACATGAGGTAATCACAAAGCATCAAGTCTAAGATCAATCACGTGGTAACAAGCTAACAATTTACAATAAAGCAACAACTCAATAGAACACAATAACACGACAAGCCATAGTAAACAATAATAACAACCTAAGTATTCCATCCTAAACTCCATAGTAGAAGGTTTACATAATTTCTCCAATAATAAATAACTCTACATATGATTCGCTAACTGAAGTCTAACAAAAAACAAGGGTCTATAATACTATATAATCAACAAAAGGGACTCAACCAAGTCATACCGACACCAATATTCACGTCTAACAAGGCAGCCAATAGGAATGACTATGCTACAATCACTCATAACAGTACCAACCTAGAACTATCCAACCCAACTTCTTACCAAAGACCTATGCATGCTTTCTCCATCACTTTCTATTGAACATATATGAAGTACTAATCGAAGTCTACACAAGTAAGCCGTAACCTACCTTGAGGCCAAGAAGATGCCACGAACATCCATTTGTCTTCGTCTTCTCTTTTTGAACCACAACACGCGATGAAAGGTCTAGGAAGGTCAACGGGTCCAACAGAACAAAAGTCAAATTCTAGAAACTATACCAAGTTTCGGATTTGTAAGGGTAGAATCGAAATTTATCACCAACTTGACTTTCCTAAGTTTCTATGGACTAGTATTTTGGGTTTCATTACTAATTTATCAATCAAGTCCTAAATAGAACTCTTTCCTTTATACAACTCCTAATTTCAAGAAATCAATTTGTAACCCATTTGTAGAAATGCAAAAGATTGTCATTTCAGGTTGGTTATTTAGCCTAGTATAGAATCTAGGTGATTAGCTCAAGATTGCCATGATTTCATCCCAAGAATTTCCCTTTTATCAACCTAGGGTTTGTGCTATTGAATATTTTTTTATTTAGTCTTAGAATATAAACTTAATGGAGGAAGTAAATAAATTAGAGAGAAAGAATGAAATGGATGGGTTTACCTTTACCAAGCTTTCATGGATTTCCTCCTAAAATGCCCCAAATGGCAGCTGAGATATAGCGTTTTTAAAGAAATGAGGTCAAATCCTGAAATGGGAATTAAATACCTGGTCTGGTCTGCGCTGTTCGCTGTGGTGGACAGATGGTCCGCTATAGCTAACTCGCTAAGGCAGGGAAGCCATTCACAGTGGCGGAAATCTGGAGACATTGCTCCACCGTTGTAGTGGAGGAGAAGCTCCCTTGGGCGGATCATGTAGGTCTACAGGATCTCGCTATAGCAAGGTTTTCATCATTAGGGCGTATCCGCTGCAGCGGTCTGTCCCACACTGTAGCAAAAGGTCTGGTCTAGGTGGTCCCTACAACTTTTAATTCCTTACTAATTCAATTGCGGAACAATTTAACGAACAATTTCCCGTGCGACTAACCATATAACGATTAACAATGCTTTTAGGACTCGAACTTCAAGGAATTTTAGAAACGGCCCAACAGACGTTACACTTTTAACTCTGCTGGAGTCATTCTGTATGGCGGAATAGATATCAGCTTAGTGTCGGGAGGTAGATCAATTCCAAAGTCTATCTCCCTATCGGGAGGAACTTTGGAAAGACTTCTGAAAATTCATTAACGACTGGTACGGACTGAAGAGTTGGGGTCTGGGTATCTGCATCCCTGACTCAAACTAAGTGATAGATATACCCCTTGAAAATCATCTTTCTAGCCCTAAGATAGGAAATAAATATACCACAGGGTACCACTAAATTACCCTTCCATTCTATGACTGGTTCATTAGGAAATTCAAATCTTACTATTTGGTTCTACAACCTACTATGGTATAACATGAAGCTAACCAATCCATACGTATGATTACATCAAAGTCTGCCATTTCTAATTCTGCTAATTTAGTGTCATGGTTCTCATATCGATAGACTAAAACTGGGCAACCCCTATAAATGCGTCTAGCTATAACTGACTCCTCAACTGGTGTGGACACTTCAAAGGGTTCATGCAACTTTTTTGGTTCTATCCCAAATTTCTTAGCAATAAATTGGGTTACTAAGATAAGGTGGATCCTTTGTCAATAAGGGCATAAACGCCGAAAGTGAAGACCGTTAGTGTACCTGTGACAACATCTGCATGTGGCTCTGTATCCTGACAACCTGCCAAAGCATACAAGCAGTTTCGACCTTCGCCTGCATTGCCAGACTTAGTTGCACCATGCTCTGACTGGGCTTGAGAGTTCCGAGGAGCTGCTGAATTTATAGATCGAGCGACATTACATCTGGTACCTTGTCTCGCAGATGGACAATCTCTCTGAAAATGACCCAGCTAGCCACACCCATAGCATATATCCATATCCATGCGACACTCCTCTGGGTTCCACTTACCACACTTGCCGCAACCCGGATTATCATAAGTCTGCTGACCCACACTAGCTTGAGAATAAGAGTAAGTTGGCTTAAAAATCTATCTCTTCTGATCATTCCTGATCTTTGGGGTTGGGGCACTGGCTGTAGATGGAGCGGGCCTTGATGATCTGTTCTTGAAGAATTTTCTGCCTCCACGTCCTCCATGATTGAAGTTACCTGCAGACTTAGCTCTATTATTGAATTCCCCATGCTTCTCCTTCTGAAGAGCTTCTTCTTCCTTCATTCGGTCCTCAAGACCCTAAACAAAAGCAACCATCATGGTGATAGTCATCGTCCCATTCTAAGCAGCAATTTGCATCACCATACAAGTCGGGTATAAGGCCCAACACAAATCTCCTAACTATGGCCCTCATGTCAGGAAGCATATACTGAGCAAACTTAGACAAGGAGACAAACTTGAGATAATACTTATTCACACTCATATCATTCTGTCTGAGTCTCTTAAATTCGTAGGCCTTCGCCTTTCTGACCTCAATCAGCTGGAAGTGGTCAATGAAAGCATCGACAAACTCATCCCAAGTTGCCGGAGATGCCTCTTCCCTACAGGACTACTTCTACGTCTCATGTCAAATATGAGCAACATCCTGTAACTGATAAACTCTAAAATCTGTTTCCTCTATCTCAGTAGCACGCATAACACGAAAGAATTTTTGAAGCCCATCGATGAAATTCTGGAGATCTTCTCCCTTAAGAGATCCTGTGAACACTGGAGGCTTCATGTTCAGAAATTCCTTGGTCCTAGAACTATTCTGCCCACCACTAGCACCTGTGCCAGGAACCGCTTCCTGGCATTGAGCTTGATCAGTAACAATTTGGGTGAGAAGATGAATAGCTCCCCTAACATCCATGTCTGAAGGATTGGGCTATGGAGTAACGGTGGGATGGACCTCCGCAGGCCTCTCTGTAGTTGGGGGTGCAGTATTTGATGCAACCCTCTGAGTCTGGGGTTCCACTTCTAGATTAACGTTAGCGTCAGCTCTCTGGCTGGTAGCTGTAGTCCTCCTGGGGTACTTTCTTTTCACAGGCATTGTCTGAAATATGTAATACGCACGAGTTAGAAGAATACCTGAAAGCATAGCTCTAATTGCATGATCTAGAGTATGGAAGAAGTGAGATAATCCTCGATGTCTTAGTGGTCAACTGTTTATATGTGTGGGTGCCACACATATATAAAAGTGACCCTACTGGACATAGTTTCATAGACTCCCTAAGACACTTGAACCTAGGCTCTGATACCAAGCTTTTTCACGCCCTGAACCATGGCCTGGGCGTAACACGGCACTCGGTGCCTTGCTGCATGTAACCGAGCAAACCATATGGTTTACTGAATTAACATGGGGCATGAGCTGATGCGGAATATAGTATAAAACATGGGTGATCTGAGTAAGCATGAAATCTCATAATAGTAATGAAAATACTAGTTTAAAACATGATGTGGAAATAGTCTGAATAAACTGGATATATACTGAGCGGACAATGGTTGTACGACTCTGAGCATCTAACATAACATAACTGACTAGTCTATGAAACCACTGACATGAGTTTGACTGCTAAACTGTTTACCGGGACAAAGCCCCCGGCATACCTTAACTGCATAACTAACATAAAGTAAATAAAGATAACACCCCGAATAGAATGGGGCTCACCAATAGCTGATACGAATAAGTCCTAATGAGCTGATCCGTCATCCTGTAAATCTGCATCATGAAATGTAGGCCCCCGGGAAAACAAAAGGGACGTCAGTACACTTGAATTGTACTGGTATGTAAAGCAACTGAATAAAATAAAGCATGGCACATGAAATAATAGAGCTGAAAGTGAAACTACATTTGTAAGCTGAACATGAGCATGAGTATCATCTGACATGAATATATGTATATATGAGCAGAATCAATTAAAGCTGGTAATTTAACAAATATTTTTGAAGACTGTAATCATGAATTCAAAAGGATTAGATAGTAATGCATGTTTCTTTTGTAAATGGTACCCTAGTCGAGAAAAAAGAGCTAAATGTAAGAATTGTTATATAGAAGGATGTATAATGTGTCTAGAAAAAGAATTAAAAACAAAATTAAACAAAGAAGAAAAACATAAGAAAATAGAAGATCCTACTATTAACCTGAGGATAATAACATTAGAAACAAGAATGAATTAATTAGAGACTAGACTATACAAATTAGAAAAGGGGAAACAAAGAAAGGAGGATAGTGAAGATCAATAAATAAGTCTATCTAACATACAACCAATAATTAAACCATTAAAAACAATACCAAAAGATTTTCAAGAAGAACTAATGAGCGTAGAAGACCATGAGGCATTGGTATGTAATGAAGATAAAAAATTAGGAACAATAAAGATACTTGCAAGAATTAAAATGATGATTATGAAATAGAGACTTTAGCTTTAGTAAATTCAGGATGCACAAAGTGTATAATAAATAAAAGGATAGTTCCACCAAATCTAATAAAAATCCTAGAAAAACCAGTTGCAGCAATGCAAATGGATGGAACTCATAACATATATAGACACTATGTTAATAAAGCATACATTAGCTTTATAAATACATGTTCAAAATTTTATAAACCAAGCTATAAAATGGATAAAATATGGGTAAGAGACTTAAATATAAATGTGGATTTTGTCATAGGATTAGACTTTATGGAAGTTGTATGATTACAGGAGATGGAGTAATTTTCTTAAAGAATATTACTCATACACTAGTACAAGCTCTTAAAACTGAAACTAGAATCTGACATAAGAAAATCCAGACAGCAGACCAAATAAACTTGCAAAAGAAAGAAGATAGTTGTTGTGAGGACTATCAAGAAAATAATACATGTTGTAAAAGAAATATAGAAACAAAGAATTTAAGCCTAGAAGAGGGAGAAATACTAGAAGATGAAGATCTAATAGAAAAAGATTATACTTTAATAGATATAGAAAAAGAATTATGCGATTTTAAAACATGAATAGAAAGAATAGGAGTAATAAAAAATCAAAAGAATCTAGATAACATAATAAAAATACTAGATGAGATAGAAATCATAGGAGAAAAACCTTTAAAATATTGGGACAACAAAAAGATTCTATGTAGATTAGACATAATAAATCAAGAATATGTAATTAAAACAACCTCAATAGAAGCTACTAACCAAGATATACTCCATGTACCGTTTCTAGGTAATTAACGTATTTAGTAAGAAATCTTCTTGTTTTTCTAGTGTTTCTTAGTTTTTGTCGAGTAAGGTGTATCATACAATAATGGAAACTTATGTATTTACTAAAACTATGTTGTCTCATAGAATTCTGTCTAATAATAGTTGATGGCCTTCTTTGTCTAGCAGCAAATGGTCGTCTCATAAAATATAGTTCAAGATCTTCTGGCTGCCGACTTTCTAAGATAATATTTCTTTCTATTATATTGAGGATAATTTCTATTATATTGAGTTCTGTACTTTCTATGCTTTTTCTTTCTATGATTATCTTTGTCATAACTCTGAGTAGTGTATACCACGCTTTTACAAATATTCATTTCATTTTGTTTAATTGTTTTGTATTTGTATATGAGTACATTTTTCTTGTAGTATATCCATTATATGTTGTATTCTATGTCCTATTGACCATTTTAGACTGGGGTTTTGTATTACTCCGTCTCTCTTATTCCATCTGTCTTCTATTTCTCTTCCTAAGGCTCCAGGTAATTTATTAAATAATTTTTTACCTAACTCTTGATCAAAAGCATTTCCACTAATGGTGCAATAATAAAAATAATCATTTAAAATTTTTTTAATATGAAACAAACTACTTAAACTTAATTGTTCTAGTTTTATTAATGCATTTCTTTCTAATACTAGCAACCCACTATTTGGGTCTTCTCCTGTAATTAAAGTATGTATCTTGTTAGTAAAATTATATGGATTTTCTCCCATCGATACTAAGAGTTGGAATTCCATTGGAAAATTTTCTTTGTATGCTTCCCATAATGCTTTTGTTGATTCTCCTAAAAATGCTTTTTTATGCTTTTGTTGCTTTTGTTCCCTCCTTCATGGAGTGTAATAGTGTCACGACCCAACTAGTGGGCCATGACAGGTACTCGGAGCTAGCTACCGAGCACCACTTATCATGATATCTATCATACTAACTGGACATACATCAACCTCAACATAAGACTTATCATGAAACAATCTCCAAATATCTCCAAAAATATGTATATATGCATAAGCCCACGGGGCTACAAAAATGATGTATAGAACAAACACGGAAGAAGTCCCATAACATCTACAACCCACATATAAGCATCTACGAGCCTCTACCTGAAGTGCTGAAATAATAAGGACGGGACACGACCCCGCCATGCCCCACTATGTACACAAAAGAATATACCAAGGAGTGGCGTGTCACACCCTAATTTCCGTTAGGGCGTGATGGGCACCCGACCCTTATTTAGGGCCGAGCGAACCCGCGGACTCCCATAATCATAATAGTCATACTCACACTGGTTCTCAAATCATGACACGAATATACATAACAAAAATTTATCGAGAATAATGTACTTTTCGTTTTTCCTTGAATCAAATAAAATCTTGCAACATATGAAACTTATAACACAACGCATAATAGTATACCGCTTACATAGCCATTTACATAACCGACATCTCATACCCACAACACTCGTCTCGCAAAGTCTCTAACCCGAACATGAAACCATGACATGATAATCGACTCGGCTAAAGCCTCCGGAAGAAATGGAGCTCTCTAAATCCGCATTTGGAACGTCTTCTACTAAAATCTTCACCACCACGGGAGTACCTGCGTGGCATGAAACGCAGCCCCCGAAAAAAAAGGGGGTCAGTACGGAAGGTGTACTGAGTATGTAAAGCAGTAAATACAGTAACTGAATCATACGGAAATAAAGAGGACATAATGGTAATACAGTAACCGGAACTCATAAAACTTACCTTGAACGTAAATCATGCTTGTCAAAAATCATTAATGGGCTGGATATCGTATTTAAAGAAATCATCATGAACATATGCATACATAACATGCCCCGGCCCTCTAGTGAGGGACGCGGTAAATAAAACCATCATGCCTATATATGTAACGTGCCCCGGCCCTCTAGTGAGGGACGCGGTGAAAGGAATCATCATATGCCATCCTGGCCACCTCCCCGTCATCACATCATCATCATAAGTATATATAAGTATATAACATGCCCCGGCCCTCTAGTGAGGGGCGCGGTGAACAATGCAGAGAAACGTGCACGAATACATGCCCTGGCCCGGGACGCAGTGAAAGAGTGGCTACAGCTCGCACGAGCAGAGTAGTGAGAAAACCATATGCAATACAAAACATACAACATTTAACAGAGACTCGAAGGCGTAACACAGATAACAGATCTCATCGCGAACTTTTAATAGTAATCGAAGCATAAGTCTTTCGGAGGTCGAAATATATCATATCAGAATAATCCTTCTGGAGCATTTGCAAATTCCAAAGTGGATCGTCAGACTCAAATAAGTATATATATAACAGTTATTCTGTAGAAATTTGAGAGGTAGCTAAAAGCTTTCCTTAGTTTTTATTTACTTCCAAAGTAGTTCAACGGAATAATAGAAAAAGTTCGGACAAAGTGGACCCACCTCGGTCAAATGAGGTGGCGTATGTAAATTACACATGTCAAACTTCATAACGTCATTTATGAGTATTTTAAGGTAATCGGATCTCATTTGCGCAAGTTTTAGAGGTTAAAACAATTTTTCTGACTATTCACACCATAAACCATTCAATTCTATTGAAAGAAAACGGGGCATTTTTAGACGTAGATTCTGAAGAGTAGAGTGGTCCCCAAGGTTCAAATTCGAGCCTAGTACATCTAAGACATGCCAAGAGAAGAAATGGGAGAGCTTTACATACCTTTTATGCTCCTTACGCCTTTCCAAATTCACTTCCCGTTTCGCCAAAAATCTGCAAATGGTCACATTGACCGTTACTATTCATGAGACTTACAATTTCCAAGCTTAACCAATATTGTCCTATAAAAATTTGGGCAGCACCTCCCCTATACATATAGCATCCCCGAGATTCAACTCGGCCCAAATATCAACAACCAACATGATAACGACATCAATATTCAATCCCAAATGCATTCTAACATTAATGATTTCCTTTCTACACAATCCGGCGACATTCACATATATTCAATTCGGTTACATATATCCAAACTACTATTAATGATCGCATACTCAAATAACAATCCAGAACCTTTCTAACATGATTCAAGAACATTTCCGCAATCCGCACAATATTCCAAACAAGCCAATCCAAAGCCCAACCTTACCCGAAACCATTCCAATCCAACAAGAACATCACCAACACAATTCTTTCTCCTAATTTCATCAACTACTCTAACAAATCACACATTAACAACATTATTTCCATAAATTCAAGAAAGCATATTATAGTCACATTAACTTCCAAACGGCTTATACGATTACAACTTTGATCTTGGATCATTAAGACTTCCTTTTCCATCATAGAATTCACAATACAACAATCAAATTATACTAAATAAAATTTGTTCTTTCCTTGCCAACCAATACAACCCATATTCGGCCAACACCATAACACACACATTCCATGATTTTTCACCCATTTCACACGTTACAACAATCACACAACAAGCTAAATACAATTAATTCATCACTCACATGCTTGCACATACACACGGCTAGACACACACATGCACGGCTAGGCTTCTACTTCCATATTTTCATGATTCTAGTTCATTTCCACACTTCACAACCTCCACAAACCATGCACAACATATGAAAATAGGGATTGAACCATACCTTTTCCAACCTTGTTCTTCACACGGCTAGCTTGTATTTTTTGCAAGAAAGAATGCTTTACATGCTCCAACAATTATTCCATGATGTAGAGGACCTTTCAATTGCTATGAAAGCTAAAAGAAACAATTTTTTTCATGCTAAATTTCCATGGGGCTGGTTCGGCCAGCCCCCCCCCCTCTTCATGGCCGTTTTTCTCTTCTTCTTCTTCTTTCCACACTTCTTGAAATTTCTAGGAGGTTAAATGATAAAGATGACTAAGTTGTCATCTTATATTAACATGTAGTAATAACACATGTGGCCTATGGCCCACATGTCACATGCAAGGTCACATGGCCAATTTTTCATGAAAAATGAATTTCCAAATTTCCACTTTTGGCCCCAAGTTTTCATGAATTGCTCATCTTTCCATAATTCATTTTCTTTTTTTTTTTGGTCCCATATTTCATGAAATATAAATTTTCATAATTCCACTTTCAACCCCAAAATTTCCTTAATATTTCCATCCCATAAAATCATGAGTGACTTATATCTTAACGCAAAATCGAAAAAGTAGCCTTGCTCTTGACTCGTCACGACTAGCTCAAAATTATCTCGACGTACAAAATGCGAGATGTAACATCCTTCCCCCCTTTGGAACATTCGTCCTCGAATGTTCAACTAGTCGTATAGGATCTTAAGGATCTCAAAGGGGTTTCCTTTATTACCATAGCATAAGATTTCACTTACCAGTCATATTTCTCTTTCATCGCCTCCTCAGGCTTGCAAGTCATTTCCTTTCTGTCATCATTCTGCCGCGATGCCTTAACGGAAGCTACATCTTTAACATGCAACTTTTTTTTGTCTTACCATTGGTGTATACCGGGTTAAACTCGTCCTTCTTGTTGAATCTGATTACGCTCCTCACGGATGATATCTCCAAGCATATCCATCCGCCGGTCTGAAATTTTAAGTGCCGACATCGATTGTTGTCACATAATTTCCACCGCTTCTGATCTACTAAAAGCCGTACTATCTTTCACGATGTCCCCGCGAGCTACTCGTTACTTTCCTTTGTCGTACTCCCTCTCTAAGCTTCCTTTTCCTAATATCATGTTGTTCCGGGTACTTACAACTAATTCTCAGCGCCGTATCAATTATTTCCCTGACTTCGATCCCTTTACTATTGGCTTTTTGACCTCCTAGCTTGTCTCAGCAAAGCATCTCACCTGCAGCCCAAGCATTCATATCCAGGACGTTGTAGCGTTGATTGTCTTCGCCTTACACTCGTATCTCTCTCCCTTGCTTCCCCCCTTTAGGGGTACACTTATGCCGTTACCCAATTATACTCCGCCCTGTATCCGCATTTCCAATCCTAATTAGGTGGCGCTCTTATTCCGATATTTTGGTTCCCGTTGTCGTTCGTTTACTCACTTTCTTTCCTTTTCAGATACTTGTCACACCCCGACCTTACTAGGGTGTGATGGGCACCCGACCCTCCTCAGAGTCGAGCGAACCCTTAACGTTCGCGCTACTAAAACCTGCCATTTCAAAAATTTTAAAACAACATGAAACCTTTCAAAATAGAAATCACCGAACCTTTAGTCAATCACGTAATTTTTATCAACCAACAACATCGAAAATACACACCCTTTAACATCTATAAGCGATTCGCGCTCCTCGACACTCTAGCCGCGGACACCTTAATCCGCAAAGTCTCTAGGATATACAAATACCATGACATAAATGCCCGACTCGGCAACACTCCGAACCGAAATGGAGCTCGCCAATCCCGCGGAAACAACTCCTAGCAAAGTCTTCTCTTCATCCGGGTGTACCGCGTGGCATGAAAACGCGACCCCGAAGAAGGAGGGTCGATGACGGATATGTACCGAGTATGTAAAGCGATTACAAATAACAACCACTTGCTCAATTTAGAAGAAAAGAAATCACAATCAAGCTCATTACTCGCAGCCATATTCGGCGGAGGAAATATAAATGTATACATGGGGTCCTAGAACAATCCTTAAGTAAATAATACAAATGAACACACATTCCTTAAGCAAAGGATGCAACCTAACCCGTGTGTCGCCTCCGACATGCCAATGAAATAGTCCGCCGGACGGCCGCTTCCTCGCAATAATAATGATGGCCCCTTCGGGCATTGCCGCTTCCGCATAATGATAATGATGATAATAATAATAATAATAATAATAATAGTAATAATAATAATAATAATCCCCTTGTGTGCCGGTCCGAAGATACGTCTATCCCGGCCCCATCGGACATGCGGCCCCGACGTAAAATGATGGCCCCTTCGGGCATGCCGGTCCGACATACGTCTATCCCGGCCCCTTCGGGACATGCGGCCCCGCATCTATTAGCCCCTTCGGGCATGCCACTCGTGACATACGGCTATCCCGGCCCCATCGGACATGCCACTCGTGACATACTACTAATAGCCCCTTCGGGCATAATGATAATAATAATGAGATATCGCGCCCCCGCCCGGAGTGGTTTTGAAAAGTTTAAATAATAAAATCTCACACCCCCATCGGAGTGGTTTTGTACGCGCCCCCCTTCGGAGTGGTTTTAGAAAAGCCTTAGAAAATAATATATCACACCCCCTTCGGAGTGGTTGTAGGAAAGCTTTAGAAAATAATATATCACACTCCCTTCGGAGTGGTTTTAAGAAAGCTTTAGAAAATAATATATCACACCCCCTTCGGAGTGGTTTTAGAAAATCGGACTTTATACTTTCTTTAGCCCTTTAGTGTAAAACAAGTTTCAAGGTGATTCGGTTACACTTATGCAAGTTATAGATGTTTGAACATTTTTCTCAACAAGAGGTAAGGAATCTAATTCAATTACATTGAATGAATAGCACTCAATTTCAAACTCGGATTTCCATGAACAAATAATAACCCCCGAGGCTCAAATCCAAACTTAGTACCCCTAGGACATGCCAAAAGAAGGAAAGGGACAGCTTTACATACCTTTTCCGCTTCTTAAGCTTCTCCAAATTCGAATCCCGTTTTCTCCAAAATCTACAAATGGTCATGTTTACCAATTGTGAGTTATAGCTTCCAAGAGTTCAAATTAAATTCATGTTTGTCTACCGAAATTTCTTAAGCATTTCCCCTATACATATAGCATCCCCGAGAATCTAACTCGGCAAATTGTAATCAACAACAATCCCGGGAATGCAACCCGGCCAAACCAACAATCATAACAACAATATCAATACTCAACTCACAACATGTTCAAGACATTCTAACCCAAATCTTCCAATTGCCATAAGAACTCCAACAATACATTTATTTCTTTCAAACTCATAAATTATGTCAACAATCCGCATGCTAACGATCATCATTCTCATGCACACAAGAATTTATTTTAAAATCATATTGCTCTCCAAAACAGCCCGCAACATTTCCGACTTCCATTTGAGTCGTCAAACCTTCATTTTCACCACATAATCTACAACAATCAACAACCAAAATGCTATATAAAATGAGTTCATTATATTTTTCTAAAATCAGCCCCTACACGGCCCAAGTTCCAAGCTACATAATTCCATGAATTCCGTTCATTTTTACATGCCAAACATATGCAACCATCCATAACAACATCAACCAACACTAAATGAATTTAGTTCTACACGTTTATACTACACTACATATATTCGGCTACAACATAATACACCAAAATCTCATGAATTCCATTCATCTCCACACTCTACAACACACAAACCATGCATAGTATATGAAAGAGGAGATGGAATCCTTACCTTTTTCCTCCAACTTCTTTACTTGTCCCAAATGCGAAAGCGATGAAACCAACGGTTTATCTTCCGAGATAATTATACCACGTCGAAGAGCGTCTTGAACTTAATAAGAATAGAAGAGAATTACAATTTTTGGACCAAGATTGAAGGCTAGGAATTTTTTTTCTCTTTCCTTTTCTCTTCTCTTTCTCTTGGCCGTTTTCCTCTCTCTTCTTTTTTTTGCTGAATTTTACGGAAAGTTTTGGAACTGTTTTTGCTGAAAAAAATAAGGTTGTCCCTTTTAAAAGCCAACGTCGGGTATCGTAGCGGCTACGATCGTGCGGATTTTGGCAAACTAGCGGTACCGTAGCGGTACCGCGGGATTCTTTTTCCCGCGTCGATAGTTCAGTTTGTAACGTCTATAATTCTCTACTCCGATGTCCTATCAATGAACGGTTTGTTGCATTACAAACTAGACTCGACGAACTTCATTTTAGGCTTTTAAAACACCTTAAAACTCCACATATACTATGAGATATGCGCCTCCATAGTTGACTTAAAAATTCGCCCAGCATTTCCCAAATTTTCGTCGAACTTATTTTCTTCAATTTACTCGATCTCGAAATATTCCAACGCACAAAATGCGGGATATAACAATACTGTTGTATTAACCCTTCCCAAGCTTAGTTTGTAGTGAAAACGACATTGGCTTGCCTTGTAACATTTGCACTCTTTATATATCTTTCCACTTGAATCTTGGTACTCCGTCCGAGTAATGCCTTCCATATACCACCACGTTGATTACCGGAGTGCGTTTATACGCTGATCTAACCATGTACAGGATATCCTGTGCGTACTTACGCACACATATAATCCCTACTATCTTACTTACAAGATGTCTTCATACCCTATTCCGACTCACCTTAATCCTAAAACTGTGATGCATTTTCTTCCTCTATATCGGTCTATTTTGCCCCGTTCTGCGCGACCTTTTTGGGTTTCTGCCCACTCCCCAGACTCTTAATTTGTCTTTAAGTCATACTAACTCCTCGTTTACTTCTTGCGTCTGAATTTGCAGAACTTTCAGAAAACTTCCCAGGGGGTCACCCATCATGAAATTACTCTCACCCCGGCACGCTTAACTTTGGAACTCCGATGAGATACGACGCTTTAACGCTCGTATAGCTGCGTCCATCCTACCGCAACACCTCGGTCACATATTTTAGAGTAAATTGAAGTCTTAACGGGTTTCGAAACGTCCTCATAACACAATTACTATTTTACCCCTCCTTTGGTCCTCGGTATTCGCTTTTTCGTGGATATAATTACCTTTTGTTCTAGGCTCCCAAATTCTCGATGGCGATGAGCACACCCCGATCGTCGTTACTCATAAATCCTCGGTTACCTTTTCCTTTGATTTTCGCTCTCATTTTCATTTTATTAAAGGGCGGGGGGAAATTTATGACGAGTCTCCTGATCAGAATCGTTACTATCCCATAATTCGTCATACGTAAATACCCAAGAATGCAATTGTGATTTATGCCTCGCGGGGAATAACATACATATACGCATATTATATCATATCACAGCCTCACGGGGCTCTCAACATCACTGACAATACAAAAATAATGAACATACCTTGCGGGCTTAGCTCAAACTGCACCTATTACACTTTCTCGTTTACTTTCCCCTTTGATCTTTCGTTCGTACTCCAGTCGTACTTCTATTTCTTACCTGACATGTATCTTTCATACCGTCACTTACCTTCATGCTTTATAGCTTCCAGTATCGTTGTCACTTTCTTCCATCGACGCCATTTTTCCGCTGAAATCAAATATTAGTGTCGGGAATCTCATTTCCTATACTTGGCTCTATAGCACGATCTATGATGTCAAAGAAGCGTAACCATCCTAGATGCCCCGTAGCCTCCTGTTTATAAATGTGGCGCGCTTCACACCGCGCGCAGTGACTCCCGGACACGACTTTGCGGACAACCCCCAAGACAAACCGCTCTGATACCAATTTGTCACACCCTAATTTCCGTTAGGGCGTGATGGGCACCCGACCCTTATTTAGGGCCGAGCGAACCCGCGGACTCCCATAATCATAATAGTCATACTCACACTGGTTCTCAAATCATGACACGAATATACATAACAAAAATTTATCGTATAGAATAATGTACTTTTCGTTTTTCCTTGAATCAAATAAAATCTTGCAACATATGAAACTTATAACACAACGCATAATAGTATACCGCTTACATAGCCATTTACATAACCGACATCTCATACCCACAACACGTACGCAAAGTCTCTAACCCGAACATGAAACCATGACATGATAATCTGACTCGGCAGCACTCCGGAAGAAATGGAGCTCTCTAAATCCGCTGGAACGTCTTCTACTAAAATCTTCAGCTCACCTGGGAGTACCTGCGTGGCATGAAACGCAGCCCCCAAAAAAAAAGGGGGTCAGTACGGAAGGTGTACTGAGTATGTAAAGCGAAGATAAAACGAATCGAATCATACGGAAATAAAGGGGACATAATGGTAATACAGTACTTAGGAACTCATAAAACTTACCTTGAACGTAAATCATGCTTGTCAAAAATCATTAATGGGTGGATATCGTATTTAAAGAAATCATCATGAACATATGCATACATAACATGCCCGGCCCTCTAGTGAGGGACGCGGTAAATAAAACCATCATGCCTATATATGTAACGTGCCCCGGCCCTCTAGTGAGGGACGCGGTGAAAGGAATCATCATATGCCATCCTGGCCACCTCCCCGTCATCACATCATCATCATAAGTATATATAAGTATATAACATGCCCCGGCCCTCTAGTGAGGGGCGCGGTGAACAATGCAGAGAAACGTGCACGAATACATGCCCTGGCCCGGGACGCAGTGAAAGAGTGGCTACAGCTCGCACGAGCAGAGTAGTGAGAAAACCATATGCAATACAAAACATACAACATTTAACAGAGACTCGAAGGCGTAACACAGATAACAGATCTCATCGCGAACTTTTAATAGTAATCGAAGCATAAGTCTTTCGGAGGTCGAAATATATCATATCAGAATAATCCTTCTGGAGCATTTGCAAATTCCAAAGTGGATCGTCAGACTCAAATAAGTATATATATAACAGTTATTCTGTAGAAATTTGAGAGGTAGCTAAAAGCTTTCCTTAGTTTTTATTTACTTCCAAAGTAGTTCAACGGAATAATAGAAAAAGTTCGGACAAAGTGGACCCACCTCGGTCAAATGAGGTGGCGTATGTAAATTACACATGTCAAACTTCATAACGTCATTTATGAGTATTTTAAGGTAATCGGATCTCATTTGCGCAAGTTTTAGAGGTTAAAACAATTTTTCTGACTATTCACACCATAAACCATTCAATTCTATTGAAAGAAAACGGGGCATTTTTAGACGTAGATTCTGAAGAGTAGAGTGGTCCCCAAGGTTCAAATTCGAGCCTAGTACATCTAAGACATGCCAAGTGAAGAAATGGGAGAGCTTTACATACCTTTTATGCTCCTTACGCCTTTCCAAATTCACTTCCCGTTTCGCCAAAAATGCGCAAATGGTCACATTGACCAGTTACTATTCATGAGACTTACAATTTCCAAGCTTAACCAATATTGTCCTATAAAAATTTGGGCAGCACCTCCCCTATACATATAGCATCCCCGAGATTCAACTCGGCCCAAATATCAACAACCAACATGATAACGACATCAATATTCAATCCCAAATGCATTCTAACATTAATGATTTCCTTTCTACACAATCCGGCGACATTCACATATATTCAATTCGGTTACATATATCCAAACTACTATTAATGATCGCATACTCAAATAACAATCCAGAACCTTTCTAACATGATTCAAGAACATTTCCGCAATCCGCACAATATTCCAAACAAGCCAATCCAAAGCCCAACCTTACCCGAAACCATTCCAATCCAACAAGAACATCACCAACACAATTCTTTCTCCTAATTTCATCAACTACTCTAACAAATCACACATTAACAACATTATTTCCATAAATTCAAGAAAGCATATTATAGTCACATTAACTTCCAAACGGCTTATACGATTACAACTTTGATCTTGGATCATTAAGACTTCCTTTTCCATCATAGAATTCACAATACAACAATCAAATTATACTAAATAAAATTTGTTCTTTCCTTGCCAACCAATACAACCCATATTCGGCCAACACCATAACACACACATTCCATGATTTTTCACCCATTTCCACACGTTACAACAATCACACAACAAGCTAAATACAATTAATTCATCACTCACATGCTTGCACATACACACGGCTAGACACACACATGCACGGCTAGGCTTCTACTTCCATATTTTCATGATTCTAGTTCATTTCCACACTTCACAACCTCCACAAACCATGCACAACATATGAAAATAGGGATTGAACCATACCTTTTCCAACCTTGTTCTTCACACGGCTAGCTTGTATTTTTTGCAAGAAAGAATGCTTTACATGCTCCAACAATTATTCCATGATGTAGAGGACCTTTCAATTGCTATGAAAGCTAAAAGAAACAATTTTTTTCATGCTAAATTTCCATGGGGCTGGTTGGGCCAGCCCCCCCCCCCTCTTCATGGCCGTTTTTCTCTTCTTCTTTTCTTCTTTCCACACTTCTTGAAATTTCTAGGAGGTTAAATGATAAAGATGACTAAGTTGTCATCTTATATTAACATGTAGTAATAACACATGTGGCCTATGGCCCACATGTCACATGCAAGGTCACATGGCCAATTTTTCATGAAAAATGAATTTCCAAATTTCCACTTTTGGCCCCAAGTTTTCATGAATTGCTCATCTTTCCATAATTCATTTTCTTTTTTTTTTTTTGGTCCCATATTTCATGAAATATAAATTTTCATAATTCCACTTTCAACCCCAAAATTTCCTTAATATTTCCATCCCATAAAATCATGAGTGACTTATATCTTAACGCAAAATCGAAAAAGTAGCCTTGCTCTTGACTCGTCACGACTAGCTCAAAATTATCTCGACGTACAAAATGCGAGATGTAACATGGCGACTCTAAAGTAGTTGAGTGCTCCTACAAATCTACTGAGTAAGCTCCTAAGCGTCTGCGCCATCTCCCTGTCTACCTGCGGGAATGAACACATGTCCATAAAAGAAAGGATGTCAGTACGAGCAATGTACTGAATATGTAAGGCATGTACAACAGCATAATAGGGAAATAGAGGAGCATAAGAGGAATAGCAAACCTGTGACTGATTGCCTCTTAAGGCGGAGTCATGCATGCTAACTTTTATAGTAAAAATAATATCATATCATACATACTTATATAAGCTGCCCGACCATATAGGTACGGTGTGATCATCATTAGCCCGCATCTAGGCCTCCCGCGTCCGGGGCGTAAGCTGCCTACTATAGTGGTGTGTCTGCCCGGCCGCCTATTGGGCGGTGCGGTGTTATACTGCCCGGCCATGTAGGCACGGTGTTATCATGCATGAAAATAACATAAAGCATGCATGAGAGCCCCAGTGAAAGCTAAGACTCTATCGGAGTGACGTAAGTTCGGTAACCTTCGATTATATTATGAAATAGTCATCGTCGCTACGTCTCACCTTGAAGGAACTAATGTCATGAGGTGAGACAGTAGTAAGGAACAACATCAATGTAAGCATAAGGATAGGACTATCAAGCTCATATTAGAATCATTATCATCATCGTTATCATGGAACACATCTCATCTTTACTTCATAAGAAATTCCTGAGAATTATGAACTTTCACTCTTACGATGTAATACGATCATGGAATATAGAAAAGAAATCATAACATAGAAGTCATGCCTTGAAAGAAGGGGACTAGCCTTACATACATTTACGTCTCTCCAACTTTATCGACTAAAATCTTTCCCTCTAAGCTCACGATTCTACATTCAAGAGACTTTGTACTAAGATCAGATAACCGGAAACATACTTGAGCTTAAACTAAAGCAACTAGGAGCTAACGAAAATTGGGCAGCATTTCCATAGTTTCAACAACTTCCTCCATATAATATAAAACTCTCAAACATCATCAATAGCACCCAAAATGTCATAATCATCAATAAATCTTCAAGTTAAGCATTATCTAATTCTCACAATTCCCCTACAAGGGTATCCATAACCATAATTACAATACAACGCCATATTCATTCACATATAATGCTTCTTCGACATCCCTAATATCATTCATAACAAGGTTATGCTCATGGCATAGCAAGAACTATGATTCATGTCATGTTACCATTCAAGAATTTCACCTTTTCCATATTTTCACTTCATACTCTATTTTCTTTCATAATCCAAGTCTTTCAACCATTCAATACTCTTAATAACATGAAATAAACAAAAAACTCACCTTTGATTATGTAGGAATAGGCTTTGGAGGAAAATACTTCACTTGGAGAAAACCCCAACTTCAATTCCAAAGGAATTTCTAGACTCCCATAACCCTAGCTAGCATCCTTGCACTTGATTCCACCAATTTTTGGCATTTAATCTTTGATCTCCCTTGGATTTTTGTTAATAAGATGTGTAGAGGGTTCTAGAGGTTTCAAGAAGTATGGAGGAAATGAGAAATGAAAATAAGAACTTTGGGTTCTTATATTTATAAATGTCACGACCCAACCCCGTAGGCCGTGACTAGTGTCCGAGCTGGACACTCGTATACATACCTGTTAGATATAGTCAACCCGAAACTAAACACAATATAGAAGCTTGAAAAGACAAGACGTTATCTCAGAATGTCACATATATATATATCAAGGTAACCTGTCTCCTGAGGAGTCACAACCAATCAAAAGATAACATAATACACAAGCCGACAAGGCTGCCCCAACGTACGGGAACATCCCAAATATATACGCAAGCCGACAAGGCTGCCACTACATACAATATCCCAAAATATATACGCAAGCCGACAAGGCTGCCACTACGTACGGGAACATCCCAAAATAAGTCATTTTGACACAACTGAACAACATCTATATACAACCCACACATATGTCTACAGACCTCTAAGAGTATCGATAGTGAAATATGACGGGACAGGGCCCCGCCGTACCCCTGGATAAGCATATATATACATCAAAAGATATGTACCAAAAGTCTAGCCTCCGGAATAATGGAGCACTTCAAGACAGCTGAGTAGAAGTCCTAAGCTGGAGGATCACCAAATCAAGTATCTGTACCTGCGGCCATGAAACGCAGCCCCCCGAAGAAAGGGGGCCAGTACGGGATATGTACTGAGTATATAAAGCATGAAATACAATAAGGAAGATCATAACTGAAATAAAGATTTCAGGAGGCAAGTATGACAATCAAGGAATCACTGTACCTGTGCCTTATGAAATGAAAATCATGCATAGCTATATCATATACCATATCCGGCCCATTATGGACTCGGTGAATAAGTCGTATACATGTATACCATACCCGGCCCATCATGGGACTCGGTGCCATCATCGCATCATATATATATATATATATATATATATATATATATATACCGTACCCGGCCCTCTAGTGAGGGACACGGTGAACAATGCAGTGAAACTGTGCACGATAACATACCCGGCCCGAACTCGGTGAAAGATATAATAACAGATGCACGAAAAAGAGTAGTGAGCAACCATATGCAAACTAAATCATCATTTGAGACTCAATGGAATATGTAGAATGAACTAACACTCGAGTATCAAGACGACAGTCATGTCAAGTACCTCTCGAATATCATTATGGATTATATCAACATAGGACTTCTGGAATCATAGACACGTATCAAGACATAATGAAATATCTTAATGGAAATCAAGGACATTAGCCATCCTAGTGTCTCAAAGAATAGGAGCTTATACACTCGTCATCAGTTTATTTCGTATAGATCATGCCAAATGAAAGAAAGGATAGCTTTACATACCCGTCGTAGATCAACCGTAACCAAGCTTGCTTCGTCGGTCCTTTAGCCTATTTAATATGAGAGTAACACTATTGTGAATAAACTACAACTTCCCAAACTTATAAATCTACAACCAATCACTTAAGGGGATCGCTTCTTAGTTCACACTTCTTGATTAGTGTTTTAATTAGTTAAGAACTTAACGGAAATCGAGCAACATTTCCTCTATATAACTCACCTAGCCCAAACTTCCGATTAATCTCCGATTATCACAGCAATACCAACAACAACGATAACAGAAATAATCATATCAAATCTTTAAATTCTAGGCCATAAACAACTCAATCAACCACCAACAACCTACACGACAACAACCACATCGGCAGTAACAACAACAACACGACAACACATTTACAATATCCTAACCAACAAAACCATCAACGACAACTACAATCTTCATTAATCCTTTTTGAACTTAAATCATCATCACATAAGAGTACATACCAGAACAATCCAATATACGCTCGTATACAATATCTTTATACACTTTCTTCGTTCGGATTTATGAAACATAGCGCCACAATATTATGCTCCAAGGCAGCCCATTAGTTCATCAAGTCTTAATCATAAGTTAAGTTTCTCTTCCATAATTCCCATCCCTAACTAGTTGACTAAGGACTAATAAACTCAAGGACATAAAGATATAATGAAATGTTACCTCAAGAACACAGGAGCGCTCAACTCCAAGATTACATCACCATGAAGCATCCTCCAAAATCACCACAAGAAGAAGAACTAGAATCCGACAAGCCCCACGGGACTTCCAATGGTTGATTCACATAGTTTACCTTCAGATTTGTTCTTGGGTCATGAACGAACTATTTAGTTCATAAACTACTTGCTGTATGCTTTGTACTCTTCAAATAAAAGTGAAACTTAATTGCTAGACATTTTTGCTCTTCAACATGAGCTTTTTCTAAGGGACAATGTGGTGGAACGTATTTTGGTCCTTCAAATGAATTCCAAACTTTATGCTCATATTTGCTTCTTCAAAATAGCCTCTCCAAGATTAAAATTGCTGGAAAGTTTTGTGTTCAAAGAATATCCAAAGTTGAAATATGAATTCTCAAAGTAAAGAATAATTCTCCAAAATGAATGTATTGATGCCTATTTTTCTTGCAAGTTTCGTTGCTGCCCTCTTGGAACATTTTGAACACTTTTATGAAATTAAAATTCTCTTCCTCTTTCATCTTTGGAGTTAGCCGTGAGTGCCCAAAATGTGCCACACATGTTCATGATTTTCTCTCCAAGTAATTTTTGTGAAGATGAATTATGTGTTATGGCTAGTCATCAATTAGAATATATAGGTAAGCTGCCCACTTGACATGTGTCAAGCCACAATGACATGTGTCCCACTCAACCAAGCACCAATCAGATTCAGCCACATTTTGTGGGGCCCACTTAGTGGTTTAATTAACTTAATTAATCTTAATTAATCACTAATACCCACTTAATAATCTAATCATGGTTAATTAATCCCTAATCTCCACTAAAATTTCTATGCTAATTGAAATTTATAAGCAAATCGTGCACTAATTAAAATCGGGGATTAAAAGTCCTCGTTTCATATCCCAAAAAATAATCTTGTCCTTGAGCTTATGTCGATTAGCTTATGAATAATCTAATGTACAAAAATACGGGATATAATATCCTTCTCCCCTTTAAAACATTCGTCCTCGAATGTTAAACTAGCCCTATAGAATCTTATAAAAATTTCGGGGGAGTCTCCTTTATTGCTATAACATGTAGTCTCATCTACCAACCAATATAGTCAAGCGAGGAATTTAAATTGCCTGCAGGCGTAGGGAACAAGTAAGGATACTTATTCTTCATCTCATCTTCAGCTTCCCAGGTCATCTCTTTCCGATTATTATTTCGCCACAATACTTTGACGGAAGCCACATCCTTAGTACGCAACCTTCTAACTTGACGATCAAGTATAGCTATAGGGTTCTCCTCATAAGACAGCTCCTCCGTTACCTGGACATCATCCACGGGGAATACTCTAGAAGGGTCACCAATACATTTGCGAAGCATCGACACGTGAAAGACTGGATGCACTTCCTCCAAATCAGATGGTAGGTCCAACTCATAGGCAACCTTACCTACTCTACGAATAATCTGATAAGGCCCAATGTACCTCGGGCTAAGCTTCCCTTTCTTACTGAATCTCATTACACCCTTCATGGGTGACACCTTCAGAACTCTAAGTGTCGACGTCAATTATCTGCATATGATTTTCGTCGACTCTGGGCTGCTAATAACCTCTCCCGAATAAGCTTCACCTTATCAACAGCTTGCTGAATTATATCTGGGTCGATTAACTTAGTCTCACCAACATCGAACCAACTAATAGGTGATCTGCACTTCCTGCCATACAAGGCCTCATACGGTGCCATCTGGATACTAGAATGGTAGCTATTATTATAAGAAAACTCGATAAGTGGCAAATGATCGTCCCAGCTACCTCTGAAGTCAATAATATAGGTGCCCGCAACATATCTTCTAACGTCCGAATAGTACGCTCGCCCGTCCGTCCGAGGGTGAAATGCCGTGCTAAGACTCACATGTGTCCCCAATCCCTTCCGGAATGGTCTCCAAAAGTTGGTAAACTGAGCTCCTCTGTCCAATATAATAGATGTGGGAATCCCATGAAGTCTCACTATCTCCTTGATATATAACCTCACATAGTCCCTAGCTGAATAAGTAGTCCTGAATGGGAGAAAATGGGTTGATTTTGTCAGCCTATCCACAATAATCCATATTCTGGAATCTTCAGCCTCATGTATTACTTTTCGACTTCTTTAAAAGACTTTAACTGTCACTCTACTTTTTAGCTCTTAATCTCAATCCTTAGAGTTGGCTATCAAGTAGCGCTGGAGTTCCCTCATATAATAACTTTACATAGCTGCTCTGTCTATCATTAACTGGTATAATTCTGAAAGAATTTTTTTGATTTGATATATAAATTCACTGTCATCCAGTAACTAGCTTATTCTGATCGTCTCGCTTAAACCATTTCACAATTTCCCTTAATCCAACTTGTAACACTTTAGGCATATTATCTCGTGTCGTTTCTTTATTTTTTAATTCAAACTCTTCTATTGCCTCTTTACTCGGATATTGCTCTTAATTTTCCTATCACGCGTCCTATTGCAATCGTTACAAGCATATGCGTAGGTACTCAAATTAGCCCAAGAAATACCTTAGCGTCGTCTCACTAGTCTTCATGCTTTACCTTGCCTTCTCCTCTCTTATCTTACAATCGGTATCGGGATAAACCTCCGACTCAACCATGGCCATGTCCTATTTGCCCTCAGTATTAATTCTATCTCGGTAATTTAGCTTAAACCATCTTTACATCTTTCCTTAATGTACCTAAAATATCACAACTGCATTGTTATTACTAAATCCTTACTCTCCTTATCAAGTACTCACTTGGTCTCATTTTTAGCATACAAATATTCGTAGGTTGCATACTATTCTTGTACAACTTGTATGAAATATATCCAATCTTAGTCATAGTCTTTCCTTCTCCTAGTTCATTATGTTTTACATAACTCATCCGTACTAAAACTCGCTCGTAGCCTATCTTGTCATACTCCTTTCCCTTCCTTTATTCACTCCTTTGATTTTCTCCGATCCTACTATAGGAGATTTTCTATTCCTTTTCCTTTGCTACTTATAGGTTGCAGTATCATTAGCGAACAACTCTATTGCCAACATCTTAGCCTCTAATCCAGCATAACATTGCTATCCTTTACAATATCTCTTAAGTTACTCGTTACCACTCTCTTATCGTATTCTTTCTTTTTTACAAGCACCCACTTTCTAATGTCATATTACTCAAGATCTTTACAAAAATTTCTCAACACTGTCTCAAATACCATCCTGACTTCAGTCCATTTATTGCTAGCTTTCAGATCTTACCAACCTGTTTCAGCAAGGGATCTCACTTGAAGTTTAAGTATCCATGTCAAATATATTGCAGTATCAATTGTTTCCATCTTATACTTGCATTTCTCTCACCCGCTTCCTCCCTTAAGGGTGTACTTATACCATTATCTGTTTATATTCTGCTCTATTTCCCTATTTCCAATCTCAAATTCATCTGATCCTTTTTCCAATTCGCTTGGTATACTGTACCATATCCATGTCTTTTCCCTTATGATGTATAACTTTGATTATCCACGTACGAAACCTTAACAAAATCACGAAGCGACGATAACCTTTCTATATATAGTACAAAATCTCTGATAATCTGTACTCGAGTAATGCGACCAATGTAGCAACTCATCCAAGGCCGCATTCCACTTACTCCAATCAACAATTAATTAGCACTTGTAGTCGTTCCAAATTCTCAATTAGATAGCACCTATATTATGACGATAAGTGTCCAAAGTTCTCTTGTAACATTATCTTTATCCCAATCTATATCATCTATTTCCTTTGATAAATTTACAATACATCATTTGTTCCTCAAGCCTACCATCTTTGTCCTTTAAGGATCCCACTATTTTCGAGGTGAAGTCGTATACACACAGTACTCCTTTATGCCTTATGCTCTTTTACCCTTATTGTGTACCCTGTACCGACTACTAACTTACTCAAAATCATATCAAGTTCGTCTTAATAATGGTCTTATCTTATCACCTTGTCGTCGTACTACACCTTTAAGTTCGTAGCTATATATTTCCCTTTTTATTTTATACTCGTACTCAATTAATTACGTCTATCTTGGGTGCTTCCTTTAGTATTCCCTTACCATTTCTCTAGTCTATGTTCATCTTTTATTCTGTGCACGAGGAATCTTATGCTACCTCTGTATCCTTCGAAAAACACTACTCTTGCATAATCCCTTTCTCATTTTCAAAACGTATTATGTTCATCCCTATTGGTTCTTATCATACAAGTCATTTTCTAGCACCCATTCTACCTCGTTGCTCATCTTTCTATAGTTTGTTCTTTCACAGTCCCGTCACTTACATTACTCGTGTTCTCGGCTATACATGTCATAACCTATTCCGACCGTTATCTCGCTTTCTTCTTATTTCCTTCTTTCAATTAACTCCTTCTTCTCTTGTGCTCGCTATCATTTCGTTATCACATAATCTTTATTCTGAACTTTCCCTATAGAAGAAATTTATAAGTCTTTCTTATTCGTTCTATAGCTCGCCTTTATACTTAATCGCATAGATCACGTCATATCTTTTAGTCACTTCCTCGATAGACTTTACTCATTTTCATAACAATCCTTATTATAATCACATTATATCATGTTCGTAATCAATCCTATAGTGTAACACTTCTTAACCTTTTACCCTTTCTGGTCAATCTATTCCTTAACATCTCACAAGCTGTCTTATCAATACATTCATATTCGTCACAATTCTTTTAACTATAAACTCGTCATAATTTATCCTAACTATAAACCAATTCGGTCGGTACCCTAATATAACACTCTATCAAGATTTGCCAGCCTTTTCTAAATTATCTCTTAGTATTATAAGCCCTTTCCAAATTCTTTTTACCATATCGATATTGACCTCCTAATTACTATTACCATCAATTCAGCAGTTAACTTATTTCTCAAGGTCAGCCGTACTCGCAACTTAGTCAAATCCTATCATTACTATTGGCACGACCTTTCAAGACATATTACAAACCTATATCTCATTCTCTTTTTATTTCTAGGAAAATTTTGGCAGAGTTTCCTCTGTATTTCTTCTTACTATACGCACGTAGGAAATACCAACAATGCCTCACAGGGCCAACATATATATATATATATATATATATATATATATATATATATATATATATATATATATATATATATATCATATCACGCACGGGGCTCGATATCAACAAAAGATGAAAATGATGAACTTTCCTCGTATATCCAACTCAAACTGCACCTGTTATACTTTCCTGTTTACTTTCCCTTTCAATCTTCAACTTTACATTTCAATCGTACTTCAAATACCTTACCCGACATACATCTTTCGTACCATTGCTTACCTGTGTACTTTGTAACTTCCAATATCATCAGTCACTCTCTTCTGTCGATGCCGTTCTTCTGCTAAAATCAAGGGTTAGTATAAGGAATCTCATTTCCTATGGCTTGGCTCTATCGCACGATCTTAGACATGAAAGAAAGGTAACATCCTAAATGTCCTGTAGCTTCCTGTTTATAGATGTGGTGCACAACACACCGATAAACAAGACTCTACTAGAGACGGTCTGTAGACACTCCGAGGATGAATCTCGATACCACCTTTGTCACGACCCAACCCCGTAGGCTGTGACTAGTGCCCGAGCTGGACAGTCGTATACATACCTGTTAGATATAGTCAACCCTAAACTAAACACAATATGGAAGCTTGCAAAGACAAGAAGTTACCTCAGAACGTCACATATATATATATATATATATATATATATATATATATCAAGGTAACCTGTCTCCTGAGGAGTCACAACCAATCAAAAGATAACATAATACACAAGCCGACAAGGCTGCCAAAGTCACGGGAACATCCCAAACATATACGCAAGCCGACAGGGCTGCCACTACATACAACATCCCAAAATATATACGCAAGACGACAAGGCTGCCACTATGTACGGGAACATCCCAAAATAAGTCATATTGACATAGCTAAACAACATCTATATACAACCCACACATATGTCTACAGACCTCTAAGAGTATTAATAGTGAAATATGACAGGGCAGGGCCCCGCCGTACCCCTGGATAAGTATATATATACATCAAAAGATCTGTACCAAAAGTCTAGGCTCCGAAACAATGGAGCACTTCAAGACAGCTGAGTAGAAGTCCTAAGCTAGAGGATCACCAAATCGAGTATATGTACCTGCGGGCATGAAACGCAGCCCCCCGAAGAAAGGGGGTCAGTACGGGATATGTACTGAGTATATAAAGCATGAAATACAATAAGGAAGATCATAATTGAAATAAAGATTTCAGGAGGCAAGTATGACAATCAATGAATCACCATACCTGTGCCTTATGAAATGAAAATCATGCATAGCTATATCATATACCATATCCGGCCCATTATGGACTCGGTGAATAAGTCGTATACATGTATACCATGCCCGGCCCATCATGGGACTCGGTGCCATCATCGCATCATCATATCATATATATATATATATATATATATATATATATATACATACCGTGCCCGGCCCTCTAGTGAGGGACTCGGTGTACAATGCAGTGAAACTGTGCACGAAAAAATACCCGGCCCGGGACTCGGTGAAAGATATAATAACAGCATGCACGAGCAGAGTAGTGAGCAACCATATGCAAACTAAATCATCATTTGAGACTCAATGGAATATGTAGAATGAACTAACACTCGAGTATCAAGACGACAGTCATGTCAAGTACCTCTCGAATATCATTATGGATTATATCAACATAGGACTTCTGGAATCATAGACACGTATCAAGACATAATGAAATAGCTTACGGAAATCAAGGACATTAGCCATCCTAGTGTCTCTAAGAATAGGAGCTTATACACTCATCATCGGTTTATTTCATATAGCTCATGCCAAATGAAAGAAAGGATAGCTTTACATACCCGTCGTAGATCAACCGTAACCAAGCTTGCTTCGTCGCTTCTTTAGCCTATTGAATATGAGAGTAACACTGTTGTGAATAAACTACAACTTCCCAAACTTATAAATCTACAACCAATCACTTAAGGGGATCACTTCTTAGTTCACACTTCTTGATTAGTGTTTTAATTAGTAAAGAACTTAACGGAAATCGGGCAGCATTTCCTCTATATAACTCACCTAGCCCAAACTTTCGATTAATCTCCGATTATCACAGCAATACCAATAACAACGATAACATAAATAATCATATCAAATCTTTAAATTCCAGCCCATAAACAACTCAATCAACCACCAACAACCTACACGACAACAACCACATCGGCAGTAACAACAACAACACGACAACACATTTACAATATCCTAACCAACAAAACCATCAACGACAACTACAATCTTCATTAATCCTTTTTGGACTTAAATCATCATCACACAAGAGTACATACCAGAACAATCCAATATACGCTCGTATACAATATCTTTATACACTTTCTTCGTTCAGATTTATGAAACATAGCGCCACAATATTATGCTCCAAGGCAGCCCATTAGTTCATCAAGTCTTAATCACAAGTTAAGTTTTTCCATCCCTAACTAGTTGACTAAGGACTAATAAACTCAAGGACATAAAGATATAATGAAATGTTACCTCAAGAACACAAGAACGCTCAACTCCAAGAGTGCATCACCACGAAGCATCCTCCAAAACCACCACAAGAAGAAGAACTTGAATCCGACAAGCACCACGGGACTTCCAATGGTTGATTCACATAGTTTACCTTCAGATTTGTTCTTGGGTCATGAACGAACTATTTAGTTCATAAACTACTTGCTATATGCTTTGTACTCTTCAAATAAAAGTGAAACTTAATTGCTGGACGTTTTTGCTCTTCAACATGAGCTTTTTCTAAGGGACAATGTGGCTGGAACGTATTTTGGTCCCTTCAAATGAATTCCAAACTTTGCTGCTCATATTTGCTTCTTCAAAATAGCCTCTCCAAGATTAAAATTCTTTGGAAAGTTTTGTGTTCAAAGAATATCCAAAGTTGAAATATGAATTCTCAAAGTAAAGAATAATTCTCCAAAATGAATGTATTGATGCCCATTTTTCTTGCAAGTTTCGTTGTTGCCATCTTGGAACATTTAGAACACTTTTATGAAATTAAAATTCTCTTCCTCTTTCATCTTTGGAGTTGGCCGTGAGTGCCCAAGGGGGCTGCCATGGCTGTTCATGATTTTCTCTCCAAGTAATTTTTGTGAAGATGAATTATGTGTTATGGCTAGTCATCAACTAGAATATATAGGTAAGCTGCCCACTTGACATGTGTCAAGCCACAATGACACGTGTCTCACTCAACCAAGCACCAATCAGATTCAGCCACATTTTGTGAGGACCACTTAGTGGTCTAATTAACTTAATTAATCTTAATTAATCACTAATCCCCACTTAATAATCAAATCATGGTTAATTAGTACCTAATCTCCACTAATATTTCTATGCTAACTGAAATTTATAAGCAAATCGTGCACCAATTAAAATCGGGGATTAAAAGTCCTCGTTTCATATCCCAAAAATAATCTTGCCCTTGAGCTTATGTCGATTAGCTTACGAATAATCTAATACACAAAAATATGGGATATAACAATAAATTAGAAAATCTGACCCGACATGATTTACACGGTCCGTAGAAGTGACCGTAAAGTTGCATCAACAATCAACCCGTACTGTAACTGTTATACAGACACTTATATAGTCCGTATAATTTTATACGGTCCGTATAAGCGACTGAATAATCTCACCAAGACTGACACATTACTGTGATCGTTGTATGGACCTTTATACGGTCGTATAAAGTTATATGGACCGTATAAATGGTCGTACAATTCACATTTTTTCGAAATTGCTCTCGTTAATTCGTTTGATCTCCAATCCTTATGGAATCTCCTTGGCACTTGTATAATACTTCATTAACCCTCTAAGAATCCTTATAGCTTCTCTTCAAGACATTCCTAAATAAACCTTATCTCGGTTGCTACAAAACCCCTTTCGAACACAACTTATACTTCACTTCCTTCAACGAACATTCTTCTCTTGCCTCAAGTGCCTTTGGAATCTTAATTAGTATAATTAAGTATCCCTTCTTACTTTTAGGGACATCATATACACCCTAACTTCCATTAGTCTATTTACCGCACAACAACATGAAATTTTTGAGGTGTAACACTGTTATACCTCGCGTTTTGTACATTTGAATATTCCAAGTTAATGGCGGGAAGTTAAGGATGAGGTTATATTTTTTGGTTTGTTAAGAATGCATAAGTTGCACGTTCATCTTTTATTGGTATGGAGCATTAAGGGTAAAATTGGAACAAGGAAAAGTAAGGGCAAACTTGGAATGTGGGAAAAAAATATTATTTCATGAAATGGCCATGAAAAGCCAAAGTGGCCATGTATAGTGGAAAGTGGGCCCCACTCATGGTTGGCCAATATTTTCATGCCATGAGATGGCACATGTGTACATTACATATTTTGTGGAGCTATATATATGCACATGCATGGAATGACTAAGCAAGACTACAAATTCATCTTTTATAGTTTAAGAAAATTCTAGAAAATTTGAGAAAATTGGAGGAAAATAAAGGGCACATGACCGGCCATGTGCCCCTTTGTATATATAAATATGACTAAGTCTTGAAAAGGAAGACCAATTCATCATTTTGTTAAGTCTAGAAAATTCAAGAAAAAAAAAAGGAGAGGCATTCGGCCATGGCTGGCCGAATGGATGCCCTTGGGAGATGATTAAGAAAAAAACTATTTCTTCATGCTTTCCTACTAATTAGAAGGTCCTCGTCGACGTGGAGCAGTTGTTGGAACGAGAAAATCATTCGTTGTTGCTAGGACTACTTCTAGCCGAGAAGAGAAATTGAAGGAAAAGGTAAGATTATATCCTCCGTTACATGTTTTATGGATGTTTTGGACGTGTCATAGTGTAAGAAAATGGATGAAAATCATGAAATGTTGTATGATAGTGTGTGGCCGTGGATATGGATTATGTGTGTAGAAGGAATGAATTGGTTTTATTTAGTGTTTTGGTTGTTGTGGATGCGGATTCCATGATGTAGAATGAAGATTTAATGATCTAAGTTGAGTTATGGTCGTGTGGGCTGATTTGGGACTTATTGTGATTTTAATGTGGTTTCTTGAATTTATGGAAATAATGTTGAAGACGTATGGAATTGTTGATATAGTTTATGAATTTGGAAGAAGAAAATGTGTTATTATTGTTCCTAATGTAGTTGAAGGATTTCGGGTGGAATGGCTTATTGTTTGGGTTGTTTTGAATATTGTATGGATTTCTTGGAATGTTCTTAAATCATGTGTGAATGGTTGCGGATTAGTAATCGAATATGTGAGCATTGGTATTGAATTGATCGTATTTAGTTTATGTGAATATAAATGAAATGTTGTTGAATTGTGTTGAAAGGAACTATTAATGTTAGAATGCGTTTTGAATCACTTATGGATATTGCTAGTACGGTTGTTGGTTTGGTTGTTGTCGATTTGGCCGAGTTGAATTCTCGGGGATGTTGAAGTTTTAGGGGAAATGCTGCCGAAATTTTTGTAGACAAAGTGTTAATTTGGAATCGGATTCTTAAGTGTTATAGCTAATGGTTGATGCATAATGACATCATTGTAGATCGTGAGAAGTCGAGACTCAAGTTTGGATTAGCTTAGGAAGCGGCTAAGGTATGTAAAGCTCACCCCTTCTTCCTTTTGGCATGTCCTAGTTGTAATTAGGCTATGACACGAGATTCGAGGTAATTCCGCTCCTAAATTCCGAGCATGTTCATGATTTATAATTGCTTATTGATGTTAGTATCCATAATATGGTCATGTTACGGTCCTTATGTCTCCGATACGATTGGATTAGAATGTCGTATAACCGGTTTTTTTCCTAAAGAATCCTATGTCTAGAAATGTCCATAACTTTCGTAAAAAGAACCGCATTGCTTTGAAACGTTCGTAGAAAGTTTTGTAACGTATAATGACTTTGATTTTCATAGGCGGGCTCGGAATGATTTGATATACGACTATGGTCCCTACGATACTTTGACATACTTATGATATTTGATATGTTTCCGAGTACCGTCCGAAAGATTTTTGATATAACTATTGTCCATTTTCAAATGACGATTCGTTTATGATTACTTCATTGAGTCTCGGGAAATGATTTATGTGCATATGGTTTCTCACTACTCTGCTCGTGCGAAGCTCAATATGTCTTTCACTGAGACCCGGGCCAGACACGCATTCGTGCAACTCCACTGCATTATTCACCGAGTCCCTCGCTAGAGGGGCGGGACACGCTATATATATATATATATATATATATATATATATATATATATATATATATATATATATATATGATGTGATGGGGATGGAGGCCAGGATGGCATACCGAGTCCCTTGCTAGCGGGGCCGGGACACGCTATTCACCGAGTCCCTCACTAGAGGGCCGGGTACGGTATATGTATATATATATGTATATGCATGCATACATGATGATGATATGATTTTACTTACCGAGTCCCTCACTAGAGGGCCGGGACACGCTATATGTTATATGATGATTTTACTTACCGAGTCCCTCGCGAGAGGGCCGAGACACGTTATATGCATACATGACAGCGGGTTTATGATATTGATATACACGACATGTGTTTTCAAAGGCAAGTCTTATGATTTTTTTACGTACTCTTTATTTCGGTATGATCCCGCTTACTACATTTCATGCTTTACATACTCGGTACATATTCGTGCGACCCCCTTTTTTTCGGGGTGCGTTTCATGCGCGCGGTGTACACCCGGATAATTTGAAGATATTAGTAGAAGATGTTCCACGGATTGGCGAGCTCTATTTTCTCCCGCGGTCTTGCCGAGTCTGAGTATTATGTTATGGTATCATGTTCTGTGTTAGAGACTTTGCAGACAGTGTCATGTGTACAGTTGTCGGTTGTATAAGTGGCTCCAAAAGCCGGGGTATCGTTATGTGTTATGTTACAGTTTCTTGTGATTATAGATTTTATTTGAGTCCAGGAAGATCTAAAGCATGTTTTGTAAAAGTCTTTATTATGCTTCCATTGTACGATTTAAGGGCCCAGCTTAGCATAAGTATGGATGTCACGAGAGAGTCGGGCCGGGTTCGCTCGGCCCCTAGGTAAGGGTCGGGTGCCCATCACACCCTATCGAATTAAGGGTGTGACAAATTGGTATCGTAGCGGTTCGTCCTAGGGGTTGTACGCAAAGTCGTGTCGGTAGAGTCGTTTATGGTGTGAAGCCGGTCACATTTATAAATAGGAGGCTACGGGGCATCTAGGATGGTTCCTCTTCTTTCACCTCTTAGATCGTGCCATAGAGCCACGTCATAGGAAATGATACTTTTGATACTAACCTCTGATGTTAGCAGAAGAACGACATCGATCGAAGAAGGTGACCGATGATATTGGAAGCTACAAAGCACGCAGGTAAGTAAAGGTACGAAAGGCATATGCCGAGCACGGTATTGGTACGATTGAAATGTGAAGTTGAAAAATCGAAAAGGAAAGTAAATAAGAAAGGGTAACACGCACAGTTGTGTTGAGCATATGAGTTAAGTCCACTATTTTCAGACTTTTACGAATATCGAGAGCCCTGTGCGGCTGTGACACGATACGATATGATATGATATATATGTATATGTGATGGCCTTGTGAGGCATCCCTGGTATTTCCTGCGTGCAGGTTTTGGGATAGTAAGGAATACAGAGGAAACTCTGCCAAAATTTTTTACGGAAATGCTACGAGAATAAGATGTAAGTTTTGAATATGTTTGGGAAAGGTCGTGTCAATAGTAACGATAGGAGTTGACTGAGCCGTGAGGTATGGCTGCCCTTTAGGAATAAGTTAACGTAGGAAGCGGTGATAAAAGTAACTAGGAGGTCGATGAAGATACGGTAATGAGGAATTTGGAACGGGTGCTATTAAGAGGTGATTAAAAAGGATTGGTAGGTTCGGATAGAGTGATATATTAGGGCACCGACTGAATCGATAGGTAGGAGAAAAATATGATAAGATTATAGTCACGGGAAGTAATGATACGAGTAAGACAAGGGTACGAAAAAAAAAAAAAAAATTGTGACGGATAGGAATGTATTAATAAGACAGCTGCCGGTATGCGTTGTGAGGGCGTTTTGGGAATATGTTGAGATTCCGACTTACTCAATATTATGTGCAGAAGTTCTTGCGGTGAGGTGGACGCGATCGTACCAGCATTAAAGCACCCGATTTTATTAAAGTTTCGAGGTTAAGCGTGCTAGGATGAGAGCAATTTTGGGATGGGTGACCCCCCTGGGAAGTTTTCTGAAAAGTCTTACAAATTCAGATGTAAGAGGCAAATGAGAAGTTAGATTAATCTAAGGAAAAATTAGAATCTGCGGAGCGGGCAGAAACCTTAAGGAATCGCATAGGACGGGGCGGATCAGGTCGGTGAATGGAAGGAGTTAACGGAAGGGAACAAAAAAGGGGATAAGAAGAAAGCGAGATAACAACATAGTAATAGACTATGACGTGTGTAACTGAGGGCACGAGTGCCATACGTGACGGGACGATGAAAGACTAATTATCGGAAGATAAGAAACAAGGTAGAATGAGTGCTAGAAGATGACTGGTATGATACGGATAAACGTGGACGAACAGAATACGTTTTAAAAACGAGAGGAGGATTATGTAGGAATAGTGTTCCGAATGACATGAGGTAGCATAAGATCTCTCGGGCAAAATGAAAGCGTACATAAACGGGAGAACCGACAACGGATACCAAAGTAAGCACCCGAGATAGGTTAAGATAAAGGCAATATGCCAAAAGACCTGGAAACTTGTCGTCGAAAT